>NC_050458.1:18972161-19272161 GCF_903995425.1 Onychomys torridus | reverse complement strand
TGTGTAAGACAATTTAATAAGTTCATGTGATGATATTTTACTTGCAATCTAACAAATAAAGTTTTCCTGAAGATCAGAGTGTGGAACTAAGCCACTAGCTAGCCACGAGATGCCAGGCAGTGGTAGCTCACACCTTTAATTCCAGCACTCGGAAGGCAAAAGCAAATGGATCTCTGTGAGTTCAAGGCCAACCTGTGCTACACAAGATTGATGCAGTCTAAAAGAGAAACAAAGCTAGGCAGTGATGGCTCACACCTTTAATCCCAGTACTTGGGGGTCACATGCCATTAATCCCAGCACTAGGAAGGTGGAGACAGGAAGGGATGTGGCTGAGCAGAGAGTTGAATATAAGGCAGGAGGAGACAGAAGCTCATCCCTTTCAGGCTGAGGATTCTGTAGAGGTAAGAAGTCTTTCTAGTGGATGACTGCTCTGCTTCGCTGACCTTTCAGCTTTCACCCTGATATCTGACTCTGGGTTTTTATTATTAAGACCAGTTAGAATTTGTGCTATATATTCCCCTTTAATATAATAAATTATATATGTATGTATTTATATAAATATACATATATATTTTTTAATTGGCTTTTTTCTTCTGAGGAACCCTATCTAACCTAACATGGGTAGTTTCCACCACCTAATGCCATCCCAGAGAGAAAGTGATTTTGTTTTCTTACATACACATAACCACCAAGACAGGTGATGTTCTCTGGTTTTCTATCACTTTGCGGCCAGTCACAACCTCCAGAGATGAAAAAGCAATAGCTTTTAAAAGAGAAACTTTCAGATAAAATCCAGACACAGGAATCCCTCAAAGGGAAAATATTTATTACTTTAATCTTAGGAAGATACTTCTTCCTCCCACTCTTAGGATGTGAGAAGAGCAGGATATGGCAGTGTACACTTGTAATTCCAACATTCAGGAAGATTGTAAATTTGAAGCCAACAACTAAAATGATGAAGAAATAGCGATTAAGCCAAATTCTGCAGAGATTTTCCAGGGCAGTGTTAATTATTCACTCTTTCCATAGTTAACTGACTCACCTTCAAGGACTAATTGAACCTGTCAAAGCTACCGTTCTTAAATCTTTGCCCACTCTCCCGATCTACGCTCATTCCCAGAACATCATTTTATTGTACTTAGTGAATACACTGAGATGCTGTGGAATTCCATGTCTGTTAACACTAGCTGATTAGCTCCATAAACACTGTTCATGTCTCATTTGTCTGCATATGTTCTGAGTTAGAATGTGTCTGGCTTCATGGAACAAGAACAAAAGCTCATATAAACAATAAAGAAATATCTGTGGTTACTTAATGGCAAGCCCCAGAGAAGAATACTGTAAAAACTGATGTGCTGTGGTCATCCTGTCTAGGGTTCCCTACTTGGCCCTTTCCTTTTTCCCATTTTTGAGCTGGTGACAAGAGGTATGCTGCAACAGAAGTAATGGACTTCAGAAACATATATAGCAATTTCCAGAAGAAAAGAGAAGTGTTTTTCTCTAATGCTTTCTTTAGCCTGAAACTGTCTCAGAAATCAACCTTCTCAACCTCAACAGCCATTTAAGAAGCAGAAAATGACAAGGTGAATGAGGTCACTGTGCTTGGATCAGATCAATCAGTTCCCTGCGTATATGTCTGTAATATCATGAAGGACTGTAGGGAAGAAAGACTACAGCATCTTCCCCTTAATTCTAGAGGTCAGCATGGAAACTAGCATACCAACAGTATTAAAAAAAAAAAGGTTGAGTGAGCATTATGGTCCACTCCACTAGCTAATACATCTCTTCAGAATGATTGTATTTATGATTATCACCATTTACTTGACTTACCATTGAATTATGTACTTTCTATTACTATTTGATAATTTTTTCTGTCTTGGTCTTGTTTTAACAATCATATATTAGCTACTTAAGGCAGGATCTTGGGCAAATAACTATTATTTGATTAAACGAATGGTCCTTTTTGGTGTCCACTCACGTGTGGAGACCAGGAATGGGTGGATAAGAAATGTTATAGATTATTTGTGAGTTTTACTATCTAGTGGAGCACAAGATAGCTGTTTCTTTGATAGAAAATCCATTTTAAAGGGGAAAGAAAACCTTTTGTGTTTAACTAAAGCTCTGTGGAGCTCCATTTAAATAAGCTGGAGCCTACATGAAATCAATCACCAGACAAGACAATCTTAACACTTGCTAAATTCCTCTCTCTGTATCAGGCACAGTGTATCTGTGTAACACATATAGATGCCCTCTCTTCCATCTTTTGGAGTAAACCTGGAGTGGGTTATCACATGTAAACTACCTGAAAGATGAGTGATACTGGATTTTTTTTCACAGCCATTAAACACTAAAGCATCCACACGGCCATTGAAGGGGCAAAAAAGTGTTTAACTGGTAATAATTATTGAAGAATTCCATGGTATTGGACATCTTTCAGATTGTCTTATTAAAAATCCATTTTATCTTCTCAGTTCAGGGAAATATGTGTTGTTATGGATACTATTTTATTGTTGAGAAAACGAAGACTGGGTGAACTACAATAACTTTCCCAGGACCCCTCTGCTAATAAATGGTGATATCAGGACTTAGACCCCAGAAAGACTGTTTTTGGAGTCAGCTTTCTTGCTGGGTGCTCAAGATGGTCCCATGTTCAAGGCTAAAGACAAGAATCAAGGCCAGATCATCTGTCAGTAGGCAGACTGGGAGGCAAAAATATCAGGAAAAATAGTTCAGGGAGCAAGAAATGAAATAAATTAGAGCAGATGAATCAGGACTGGAGCATGAATGATGCAATGTACTAGAATATAGTTCTCTTTCTTTGAAGGTAAATGATGGGAGGGTTCTTTGAGGAGGTTGGTCCTAGTGGCTTGAAGTTGCCATCTAGGGCTGGATGGTGTCTGACTTCATTTAACTTATGGTCTAGCTGAGAAGAGAAGATTTATATGTAGGAAAGGTTAGTAAATTATATAGGGAAGCAGATGGACCAGGGCAGCTGAGAGAGCACTGTGGGTTAGACAGAGATCACAGGACAGGTCTTTTTCTCTGTGTCATCATCCTGTGTTTTACAGAATCTGGCAAACTGAGAATTGCTCTCTCTAGAATCAGAAGTTCTGAGTGCCAGGAGATAGCTGACTCTGCAGTCTAGAGTTATATTTATGAGTCGTACTTTGAGAAGACCTGGAGAGCACCTCTGGTTTGCCAAGATGAAGCAAACATGGTAATCCTGCCCTGGGGGCCTCTACAGCTTGTTTGTACTGTTACCTGATGCTGGCTGTGGGATGTTGTTCTTCTGGAGCTCCTGTGAGGAGACTTGATTCCTTACTGTATTTGGCTATGACAGCGGTCCTGTGGGTGGCTTCAATATTAAGTTTGGAACAGAGGAAGTGTTGCAACGCAAGCCAAGAATTGCGTTTTATTTTTACAAGCTGCTTTTTATGGAATCGAATCTCTGTGACCCTCCCTGGTTATGTACAACAGGCTCACATGTGACAATTGGCATAAAGTGGGGCTTGCCTGTCCTTCAGTGACAGGTAGATATTCTCTTGACTGTCCTTAAGTGAGAGCAGTTCCTTAGGGGAGCCCTTTTTAATCTCATGCGTGATTCATTTTGCCTTTTGTCCCTGCCACTATGTTTTAGCATAGTGGAGCTATGGTAGATTGCTTTGCTTTTGGCGGGAGAAGGTCTATTTTGTTCTTTCACACTCCAGTGTCCTTTTCCTTCTTGTGAACCCAGGCTAGGGTAGTTCAAACATAACTATGGGAAGTGGGGTTGATGGAGCAAATCGGGACTACCACAAGCTTTCTTTGTGTCCTTGAGTAAAGTATTTGCTCATCTTCTGCTTCAGGATCTCCTTGGTAACCTAACTCAAGATCAAAACATCCTTCAGAAGACCTGGCAAAGGAAATGATGGTTAGATGTAAGGACAGAAGCCCCATAGTACCATTGTCTTCCATTCCCAATTCTCCCGACTCTCTTGGCTGGCTTTTGTCACAGTACCATCATTTGGAGCACTTGGGTACACTGATGACTGAGAGGTGGAGGACAAAGAATTCTCAGTCTCAGGAGTTCTCAGACAAAGCTGGACCACTGTGTGTGTGTGTGTGTGTGTGTGTGTGTGTGTGTGTGTGTGTGTGAACAGAAACATAGAAACATGGTATCTGTTTCCTCAGCTGTAGCGTGGAGCACCTGATCCAGCTCCAGGAAGGCTGGAGGTGCGATCAACATTGGTGGTGGACGAGGGAAGCGTGAAGTAGTATCCTTTCTATGAGGAGTCTACTTTTTCTTTCCTCTACCCTGGCTCCTCGAATTGAAAGTGTTTCTCCCATGAGACTTTAGACTGTGAAGCTGTCTGCTTAGATACTCTTTGGAAGCAGGACAAAGCAGTGTCTTCATCAGATACCTGCCAGAGCAATCTGCTCACAGTTGCTATCTGGTTGACTGGGTCCTCCTTTGAAGTGTGCTTTTAGTTAAGTGATTGATACATTTGATTCTGACTTTGCTCAACACTAGGTATTAACTGACATTCAGTCTTGTGAACTGCCAGTGGATGGTCTAAAGGCAGGAGACTAAAGCAGCTTTGGAGGGAAAACTGTATCTCAGCATTTTAGATGACTATCCTAGCCACAGTGATTGAAATGGGGGAGGGGTGTGCAAAGTGTAAGGAGAGGCCATTCCTCATCTTCTTTTAAAGGTTCAAAACTTTCATATTATATCAAAGATACTCTAAATTGATCTTAAAAGTATGAATAATAGAACCCTGAAGATGGTTGTGTTTTGAGTCTAAACATCACATGTATTAATGAAATAAAAAAAAGGTGTATGGAATTTTGATTATATGTGTGCACAGAGGGTGATGGATGGATCTGTAGATATGTGCCTTCTATCAGAGACAACAGGAGAGCTGGAGGACACACAGGAAGTTCCCAAGATTGATCAGAATAGAAGGCCTGTTCTCTGTTTTAAAAACAGAGTCCACTGAAAGCTCAAGGCTGAGAGAGATGACAAGTGTCAAGGTAAAAACAGATGGGACAAGGATGTGGCAGAAAAACAGGGATTAGTAGAGCCATGGCACCACAGATGAAACAAAGTCAACAAGTCTCAGCACGACCCAATCTTCAGTATCTGTGACTTCAGAGCCCACCTTGCCTCTGCAGGAAGCACTTAGCCTATTCCCAGCCCCACATGAATGCTAATGAAGGAGTAAGGTCAATGTCATTTATTGTGCCATGGTTCATGAGATTCAAGCGTTTTTGCTAATAGAAAAACCTAATAAACCTGGATTCTATGAGGTAGCAGTTTCCTGAGAGTCCATTGGCGAGTTTTGGGCATTCTTTCTTCTCCATGGTCTGTTCTAAGAATGCCCCACAATCAACATTAGGCCAGATGAAATAGTGAATGTCTTCTTTTCAGCTTGTGGGGCTTTAGAGTAATTTTCCACAGACTTCCTTTACTTCACTGGATCCAGAGGGGGAGAAGACAAGAGGCTTGGCTAAGTGACCATTTAGCCTAGAGCCCTTCACGTCATTTTCATGGCTGGGGATGAAGACTGATACTGGAGTTGGATTCTTATGCAATAGTAATATATCATCTATGTTTTTTTTCTCTGCGTATATCTTGGGATTATTAAAGAGGGAGTTTGTGTGAGGGCAGGATTCATGGATTTAGGATTCTGTAACTTGGCCAAAGGCAACTTTTTCCATGCGTTCTTTTCATATCATGATTTATGACCCATAGAAGATGAAGAGGTAGAAGAAGGAATCTGGACCCAGAGTCAAGAGGCCAGTAACTAAGAGAACCACAGAAATTAAGAAATTTGTTAATTCATCCTCAATCACTTAAACAATGTACATGTCAGCACGGCGCAAAATGGAGTTACAAATGCACCTAACACAGGATTGCTTTTGTCAAAGCGTTCATGATTTAGCATGGCGGACAGACTTTAACAGGAATTGTTATTACCACTAGAGGAGAGCCACGGGGGAGGGCTAGAAGAAGCAGGGACAGACTCTTTCTCCCTCATGAAATCTAGTCCCCCATTCACCTCTTATGTCTATCTTTTATCATTTGCAATGATTATTCTTAACATGTAAGAAAACATAGAGTATATTATAATAAATAGAGATTCTATTAATCAAAAGTTTCCTGAGTTGAAAAGCCACATAGAGCAGTAGTCAGTAGATAGCCTTAACCTCAGTTTCTCTTAATGGATTGTATTCTAGAACACCTTCCATTCCCTTCTTTTAGGGCACAAAAATCCCAAATGTGCCTAAAAGTGGGTGGATGTTGGTCTAGAAGGAGAAGAGAAAAGGATTAACTTATAAAGGCTCTGGTTCCCACATAGGGCACATTTTCAAGGTGACATGTAAGCTGTTCTCCATAACCAAAAGCCAGTGCTGGCATTTGAGAACCAACTCTATACAATCTTCTTTCCTGCCTGTGCCCAAATGCATGTGTATCAAGGAACATGTTTGTGACAAGACCAGTAAAGATGAAGATTGTTCTGTTTGTGATTTAAGCTGACCTGTGGGGGCTAGAGATAGAATATGAACCAGGCTAAGAATCTTTGTGAGGCAGTGGTGCTGAAAACACTGATTTTCTTTTTGCCCCATAAGAAGAAAGAAGTCTTTTCTTTCAAAAAATTATTTGACATACTAAAAATCCAAAGGAACTGGTGTGACAGGTCCACTTATCCTCATAGTACCCCCAGTAGATCTGCACACATACACACATGTGTAAACAGAGACATGGGAGGATAAGAGTTGGAGAATATGGTAAGATGAGTAGAATCTCTGTTTCACTAGTAGACACACAAGTCCTGGGCTGTGGAAGTGGGTCTCCAGGATCTTTCTGAAGCAAAGCAGAGCATCATGCTTTAATGGTAAAGAGAATAGAATAGTGATTCTGCGACTGGAATGCTGACTTGGGCAAATGACTTTTCTCCAAGTTTCATTTTCTTCTTCTGTTGTATAGAGTATTTAACCATGATCAGCGCTCTCTGCTCCATGTAGTATTTGGCCAGTGTTGATTGTCAAGGGGATTTCCAAAGGACCAGCAAGATCTTCTGCTAAGTTGCCTCGCTGAGCCAAGATGGCTGACAATTTACTATTGCCTGTTAGTGCAGAGCTCAGCTAGAACCTTCAGTGAGAGTCCTGATTCTCCTGTACTTGATGGATTTTGGGTTCTTCCAACATAGTGCTTGGGATACAAGAAGTCTGTGTCCCTAAGACAAAGATTCAAAGAAGATAATCCCCTCTTTACACTATGTTTGTTGCTGTCCTCTGGGCCTGAGTCAGTCCTATGGCCCCATCTCAGATAATGGAGGAGAGAGGGTAAGTGACAATTTTGGATACAGCCACACATTCTTTGTCTGTGGCCACCATAGTGAGGTTTACTACCTAGAACAAGTTCTCAAGCCACTTGCTTTTTGCATTCATTGTAAAAGATGCTTATGAATTATTCCTTGAATCAATGCTGGCATGCTCTTTAAATAGCCCTTGATGGTGCCAAGCAGCCTTTTCTAAAGTGTTGTTTCTCTCACCCTCCAAAATATAAACATTTTAATATATAAAGAGTCCAGGCCTTGGTGCATGATTTAGGTTCAATATGTATAGTTTTCACAAGTGGTCTATACAATCTAAAACTGTGCTTAGATTTGCTCACCTCCCTCGGTTTTTTCTATACAAACACCTTTGTTTGTTTTTAGTTTATACAGACAATGAATGGACTTTCTGAAAGCAACAGGAGAGCCATTACATTTTACCTATAGGTGTACATCACTCGAATAAATAAATCAAATGCTTTATTTGAAAAAGGAACGTCCACTTGATGATTGAAACTACTTGACCGTTTATGTGTAATATGAATCATCCTCCCATTCCGATCCCCCTTTAAAATAGCATGCTTTAATTGTTGTCTTTTCCTATCCCTTATTTTATATCTGTAGTTTCTAAATTAATGCAAGAAATCCTAGTAAGATCTTAAAAATAGGCTTGCATTACTTTTAAACATGACAATTTTCAATTAATTATAAATGATCTCATTTCAAAACGAAATCAGAAACCTACTGTGAATCCTGAACCTAATACTTATCTTCTCTAATTGCATGAACAGGAATGCAGACATAAATCTGCTGGAATATGTAATTGGCATGCTTGTATTGAGGTTAGTGTTTTAGCCTATTTAGGCTTCCCAGGAAATGTACCGCAGTCTCCATGCCCACCAAAGGTTTCTTATTTCTTTTACATCAAGTGATTTACAGTAAGAAATAAACAGATCACCCGTGGGGCACTCATGGGTGGACGGAAGGAAGGAAAGACTGTCATATTCCCTTAGTGTTCTCTGCAGATGTGTATGCAGATTAAATTGTGCTTTCAAATGTGCCATGGTGCAGATTCTCCTAGAGACAGGGGTATGAGAATACATGCAACATTCAGTCATAACCATACTTTTTTCACTTTCTTCTTTATTCCTTCAGTTAAATCTCTTTTGTTGTTCAGGATCTGCCTCCAGCCCTGATCTTTGTTTTCTCATGTATAAGATGATGATGATGATGATGATGTTGATGATGATCATGTTGATGATGATGATGATATAAGCCTCACAGAGAAGCAAGTGGAGTAGTCAGGAGTGTGAACTGTTTGGCAATGAAAAAAATGAAGTTCTAATATGAGCTATGAGTGATCCTTTAAAACACTGCTTGAAAGAAGCCAATCACAAAATACCACATATGACATAAATTTGCTTATATAGAATGTTCCAAAAAGGCAAGTCAAGAGAAAGCCAAGTAGTGACTACATAGACCTGGGAATACAGAGACTCTAATGAACACAGGCTTTCTTGTAGGTGTGATGCAGTTTTCTAAAATTGATTATGATGTTGGGCATCCCACTCTGAATATACTAAAAACCTTTGAATTATATACTTTTAAAGAATGGATTTTATAGTACATGAATTATATTTTCAATCACATAGCTATTATTAAGCTGAGTATGGTACATGCAGACCTGTAACCCCAGAATTCAGGAGATCAAGGGAGGAGAATCAAATCTGAGACCAGCCTGGGATTTATAAGGAGATGATGATATCTTTAAGAGAGAGAGAGAGAGAGAGAGAGAGAGAGAGAGAGAGAGAGAGAGAGAGAGAAGTCATGAGATGGTAACACCATTGAGGAATTCTGTCCCTTGATTTCCTTACTAAATTATGGACTTCCTCTCTGGGATGATTGAGAGGATTTTATGCACTGAGGTATATGAAGAGCATGGAACAGTGCTTGACACTCACAAGTTCTTTGTAAATGCATTTATTCTTCCTATTGGGTAATCCTGAGAATGGAATATATAGCCTCTTGCCTATGAAAGTTGCTTAATCAATGCAGCAACAGGGCCAGTGAGGTGGCCCTGCAGTTAAGAGTGTTTGACACTCTTTGGGGTATCAGAGTTCAGTTCCTGACACCGATGTCTGGCAGCACACAACCATTTGTAACTTCAGCTTCAGGGGATCCAATGCCCCTTTCTGGCCTCTATGGGTAGCTGCACACAGGAAGCATATACTCACAGACACAGGCACACATACACATAAATAAAAACAAATGCTGCTAATGAGAACCGCCATCATTCAGCCATGTTGAGCTGTTGTTGCCTAAGTGAGTCAATTGAAGTTTGTAATTCTGTGCTGGAACCACTTTTTGAAGGCATGGATAACAGGTCTAGAGAGCACACTGCTCACTAGGCTGGGAAGCTCTCATTAGAGGATCAAGGTCTTTTGTCCTGGCTCTGTGCTCCTCACTATGTCACTGGAACTGACATTCAGAGGCACACTGGGGCTCTGTGCCAGCAGTGAGGGGCTGCTCTTTGTATTGGGACAGGCAGGTGCTCTGCTGCTCTGGGGAAAGATGCTAAAAGCTGCCCCCTGCTTTTCAATATACCTGTCCCTCAGTGCGGCCTTGTACTTGTACCTTGTCCTTCATTCTTGCTTGGCTTCTAGGAAATCTAAAGCCTACATCTTGCCCAAGAATAATGGTCATGTTTTCAGTTCAAGCCATAAAATTCCATCATCCCTTCCACTTCCTTCATGTACTGAGCTGATGTATTCCTAATCAGTTAGCATTGTTTCTTAAAGGCTCTTTGGCACAGAGGGTGACAGAACCTTCAATTCTACAAAAATATAAACAAACTTAGAAATCGCAACTGCTTTATACCTGGAAGTCAAAGTGATGTAAGTAGTAATGTTTTTCAAATTGAAAGTCATACAAAACCCACATAGATCACTCAAAAACCAAAGAAAAGATAAGGATGAAGAAAAAAGATGATTAGATTTAGGATCCTAGTCTCTGTACTATGTTCAGGAAAGTTTTGGGAAGCAAGGACATCCAAAACCAAGAGAAGAATGTGCATTGTTGGCTACTCAGGAGAAGAGAGATGAAGAATGATTGAATGACTAGGTCTTTGACAAGACTCAACACTCATCTTGCTATTTGCCAGGGAAAGAAGTGAGGTGCTGTGGGCATGACTGACAGAGCTGGGTCTTTCACTGGCTGTATTTTTTCTTTAAAGGGGTGAGTTCTTGTAGATATCTTTGTTTCTCACAAGGCTACTGAGAATCATCACTGAAACAGGGGCCTGTCATGAAATACCAGCAGTCTGATACAGGCTGATATATGGTGGTGGCCAAGAAATCTGGGAAAGCGGCATTGTGATAAAGTTGCCTCCTATTTGACTGCCTTTCTTTTAAAATAGAAACTTCTGTTACTCACAGGAAGGTGCCAGCGGCTGTTTTTCTGTGCAAAAGTGCTTGATTTTTAAGCAGCCTATTTTTGTCTTCCTTTCCCACCATGGCTAGAATTCATGTTGTTGTTTTTGAGGGTAGCATAGGAATGACCTGGAATGTCAGAAATGTGGGCAAACAGATGGACACTGTAGTTTTCATGGCTCCTAGCCAATGTGGAAACCAGAGAAGAAAAAGTCACTTTTACCGTAAAAATTAAAGTAGCTGAATATAGAACAATTGCTGGAAACAAATTACCATTTGAAAATGCATTCACTTTCAACATGGGCATTGAATATCCAAGGACCAGGTGCTGTACTAGGAGAAAGTAAAAGGAGGAGGAGGAGGAGGAAGAAGAAGAGGGGGAGGAAGAGGGGGAGAAGAAGAATTAGAAGTAGAAGGAGAAAGGAGAAAGGAGGAGGAGGACGTCGATGAAGGAGAAGAAGAATAAGAATTGGAAGATGACTTGTTTTCTGAACTCCAATGAGGAAGTCATAAAGAAACACAAAGTGGGCAGGAATGACCATGAGGGGATATGGTTCCTATGTGAGAGGTTTATGTGGGATATAGTTAGAAGAAAGTGGCTGTTTCTTCCAGTTGGGCATAAGAAGAGTCATGATTTCATACAGGAAGTAACACTCCACAGCCTTAAAGAGGAATAGATGTTCACCCTCTGGATAGGGTGTAGCAGGCATGACAGAATGACATAGCAACCTCAGCAAGATTTTAGCTCCATTATTCCTCCTAATAAGATGGAAAAAAGGGATTCAATGAGGATTCTCCCCACTAAACAACACTAAGGATAGTACCAATGCTCTTGGCATAGTACTGGATGGTAATCACAGAGATACTGGAATCAGGAAGTCGAGCCTGGATAATTCTGTTGTAGAGCAGTATTTTGTACATTGTTGGGATATCTAATAACATTGGTGGCTTCTACCAACATTCCTGTAGCACTTCACGCCTTACCTTTACCAAAACATGTTACTAGATACTGCTGATGTCCCCTTGAGGGATAAAATTGTCCATAGTTGGGCGAAGGGATGTGACTCATGCCTACAATATTAGTACCCACGAGGATGAGGTAGGAGAATTGTGAGTTTGAGCCCACCCCAAGCCACATAAATGACCTTGTCTCAAAACAAACAAATATACATATACAATAATCAAGTAAACAACAACTCAAAATGCCAATGAAAAAGATTATCATTGCTAAAACTCCAGGCAAATATGGTATGCATTAAAACTTGGGGATTGAGTGATGTAAGGCTATTTAAAAGAATTTTAAAAATATTAGAGAGTTGGAGGCCTTCATCGACTAACTTGTGAGCAATGCTGACCAATATTATAAAAACAGCTCCCTGAAGTTACCCCATGGAGACCAGCGTCTCACCTGGGGAACTACACAGAGTTGATCATATGGGAAGCAGCATGATTATACCAGGCATGTGAATCAGAACATCTGTTCAAATGATGTTCCATTTAGACCCGCTAATTGAAATCACTGTTGTTTCACCCCGCCTCTGGGGTTGCTCAAGTAGTGATCAAATGAACTTTGCATTGAATTATGGTACCAGCATCCCTGAATGATACCTTGAAAGAGCTCAGTTCTTGGGGGGAAAGTGAATCCATGAAGATCTTGAATAAATTCCCTAACTTTTCTGAATGTCAATTTTTTCTTTAAGAAGATGATATAATATAAAGCACACACCTTCCAAGAGTGCTGACAGCTATGAAGTTATTCGTATAAATCATCAGCACAGTACTTGTCATTCAGCAGTGCTTTATACATGTTCACTGCACTTTAGTATCACCAATATTTTCAGGCTGCCATGAGAGCATGACTATATTCTCCGAGAGTACCGAGATTGGATTCTTACTAGAGAGTGGACAGAAGGAGTCAGAAGAGGCTCCAGGGAATGGGAGAGATCCAGTAGGAATCCTGAAGACTGAATCAGGTAAATGCAGAAGGCGGGAGACAAAGACAAACATTTGGCTGTATTTTCCCTCTGCAGAGATGATGTTCCCTCCAGCAGGACTTTGGCCAAATGTCCCATTTTCTATCCAATACATATAAACTTGAGCTTCTTGTTCTCTCATATACTATCCTTCTTGCTTTCCACTTTTCCTTGGCAATGTCAGTGTCTGACATTCTACCTATTGAATTGCCTGCTGCCTTTCTCACTCTAGATGGTAAGAGGCACAGAGGCAAACATTTTCTCACCCTTGCTTACAGCTTTTCAAGGCTCTTTTAAATTTGAGAATAGTGTCTAGCACAATGTTGCAGTTCAATAAATGTTATTAAGTAAATGAATTCTAATCATGTGGATAGAAACATGGAGGTGAAAGACTATCTCTTTGAGGAAATGGAAACAATTCAATCTGACCTAAGCATAGAGGATATGTTTTGAAGAAATGAGAGGTTGAAGAAGCAACCAGATACCTCACCACAGAAAGCCTTGTTTGACCTTGATATTTATCTGAGGAACTAGTAGGTTTTATAGGACTGGTCACATTTTCATGCTATAAAGCAAACCATAAAGTTTCTTTTTGTTGGTCTTTTCTTTCTTTCTTTCTTTTTTTCTTTTAAAGTGTGCACTTACACCATTTTTTTTTTTTTGAGACAGGGTTTCTCTGTATAATTTTGGTGCCTGTCCTGAATCTGGCTCTGGAAACCAGGCTGGCCTTGAACTCACAGAGTTCCACCTGGCTCTGCTTCCCGAGTGCTGGGATTAAAGGTGTGTGCTGCCACCACCACCACCACCACCACCACCACCACCACCACCACCACCACCTGGCTTGTTGATCTTTTCTTAAATTTGTTTTGTTTTAAACAAAGGAACTAGACTAAGACAGAGAAATCATTCACTTCACTCTCATCTGTCAAGAGAAAAAGGATGAAGTTCTGACCTGGGAGTAGATACTGTGGATGAGAAAATATCTTTGGAAGGCGTTTGCTGAACTGGCAAGATGTGATGACCACTAGACAAGAAAGGTGAGCAGAGAGCAAGGAACACAGGATCTTTTCAGCTTTGAACTTGGGCATGTGGGTAACCAAAATTCGTGCATAAACCCAAGGCTTTGTCCATGGGATGCTCTGCCCTGAGTTCCAGTCTCCACTGCAAAGACACAGCTGGGTGTGTCAGGAGCTCCGAGTCAGCATCCAGGACTCTCTACAGCAGCAGGGACTGCATCCGGGAGAACCTTTTCTAGCTGTAGTCCTCTCTTTCCTTTGTTCCTCTCTCCCCATTCACCCCCATCCACATTGCATACTCTACCTTTGTTTTGGTTTGGATTAATCTAAGAATAAAGATCCTGGGCCTGGGTTTTGTAGCTTATTAGGTAGATAAACACCACAGCACACTGGTAGATAAACCTTGAACATCAGATTGGGGAGGGAAAGAAACGAATAGTGGTTGCTGAGCAAGTCACCATCATCATGAGTTGAGACTCACTTCCCTTGGGGACCTCTGAGTGACTGGGTAGAACAAAAGTACAGTACTAGGCCTGGAAGCATCTACATCACCTTCAGACGTGTTATAGATGCATAGTTATGGGCTGCACTCTGACCTGCTAAATCAGAACTTTTGGGGACAGAGCCTCAGAATGTATCTTAACAAACTCCCAAAATATGTTTCTTATACATAAAAGGATTGTAAGCAGTGATTTAAAGCACACCTTAACAATCACCACAGGGACGAAAAGTTGAGAATATGTGCCCCCAGTCTCTTGTTCTTTAGGGCCTTAAAAAATGTATTTGGGAAATGTATGGTTCTATCATAACCTTGAATCGACTAATGTGATGTTCTTTCAGTACTGAACAATGGTGTACCATGAAGTACTTTTTTCGACTATATATAAACTTGGTTGAAAAGGTATATTTTCAGATTACTGTAGGAAAATTTGAAATTAGTTCTAGTCTACATTTTCCCCGCTCTGATGAGGCCTTACACTACAAACTTCTACATATTTCTTCTCACATCTGTGATCTCTTTTTTTGTGCTAGACCTAGGTGGATCTATAAGTACATCATTTATACGATGATGTACATTGAAAAAAGTTAATAGTAGCATTATACAGACTGAGCAAATCATAGTTATGTATTTAGGCATATGTGTGTGTGTGTGTGTGTGTGTGTGTGTGTGTGTGTGTGTGCGTAATAAACATCAATGAAAAAGAGGCCATGGATTTGAAAGATAGGAGGGTATATGGCAGGGTTTGGAAGAAGGAAATGATGTAATTATGTTCTATGCTAAAAAATACAATTTTAAAAATTAATAGAAAAGGTACATGTCAAAGTTGGCATATTTGAAATACAAGCTAAATGGCAGACTCATTGACTCTTTTTTTTTCTTTTTTTATTATTATATTTGTGTTTTAATTTTACATATCAGTCATGGGTTCCCCTGTCCTCCCCCCTCCTCCCCCACCCCCACCTTCTCCCCACCCCCTCCCCTCCATTCCCACCTCCTCCAGGGCCAAGACTCCCCTGGGGATTCATTTAAACCTGGTGGATTCAATACAGGTAGGTCCAGTCCCCTCCTTTCAGGCTGAGCAAAGTGTCCCTGTGTAAGCCCAAGGTTTCAAACAGCCAGCTCATGCACCAAGGACAAGTCCAGGTCCCACAGCCTGGGTGCCTCCCAAACAGACTCATTGACTCTTGCAGGAAGTTTTAAATAACCTTCATTGATGTTCTGGAGGATTTTAGAAAAATGCTACAGATGTAGAGGTCTGAAATCAAGATGCAAGCTGCTGACTTACTAGAAGCTGATTGAGGAAGAATCTGATAGGTCCTTTCTTGTAATGTAGACATTGAATTGCCATAGATTGTTTGAGAGCTACTTCCTTTCTCATGATATGGACATTCCCCCAATTGACAGGGCTAGTGAGTACATTAAGACTACAGATTTGCAAATGGCACTCTTAGGGAGAAATTCTAATACCTCATAGTAAATAACACACACCCAAACAATCCCTCTATTCTTACTTAACAAAGTGAGTGTAAGAGAGTCTCAAGCCTGAGAGAGAGAGAGAGAGAGAGAGAGAGAGAGAGAGAGAGAGAGAGAGAGAAGCCAAATACTAGAGTGGCCTAGAAAAGTCAGAGCAAACCTCCCTGACATCCTAATACCATCATTTTAGTTGAAACTAAATCTGCCCATTATTCTTTGTGGGCTCAAAGACAAACCCTCCTCAGTGACAGTTAACAGTAGTTTATTCTAGCAGTAAGGAAAAGTCATTCCCCCAGCCTTCTCTCTTCTCACTTTTCATTCTCCCAAGGGGATGTCCCCCCTTGCTGATCTTTAAATATCACCCATAACGACAGATTCCAAATGTGTATCTTCATTGCAATCATTCTTCTATCCTGTTCTACTTGGCTATCCAACCAAGTGCTGCTTCTGTGCATATCTTAAAAGTCAACTTGTCTAGAAGGAGTTCCTGATCCACCTCCAGGGCCCCAGATTGCTCCATCTGCAGCTGCTCAAGCCAAAAATGTGGGAAGTGTCTCTGCCAGGCCTTTGTTCTCTGTATCTCTTCAATTGCTTAGGTCTGTTGATTTACACTGGAATCCCACTTTGACTCCATCTTCTTTCAGGCATTATACAGCTTACAATAGACTAATGAGTAATGGTCCTTTCAGTAGCCCCTCTCCAGTCTTGGCAGTCAGGGTGAACTTCTGAAAACAGAACCAATCATGTCTCTCTAAAACTTAAAGTTCTTCAGTAATTTCCTGTTGTTTTTAAGATTAAGTTCAGATGACGCAGATCTTCTTGGACATGACTTTCCACCCCAATGCTTGCTTCTCTTTTGCTTAAATTATATCCAAGTTTAAATGTTTTTTCTTCTTCTTTGTTCAATCTTGGTAAATCACATCTCACTGTAAACATGGCTTTTCCAAAGCAAGCCTTCCCCAATCCTATATTTCAGATTGTCCATCTCATGATCAGCTGCTCAGCTAAATTGCTTTTCAAAAAATATGCCAAAAGTGTAGTGCTAAGTTATCATTTTATTTATTTATTATCTGTAGCTCAGACTATGTTATGGGTTTATAATGACAGAGACTAGTTCTACTTTGTAGACTACTGAATTCCTAATGACATTTTATAGGACTGGCCAGAAAGTGAGTGCTCAAATATTCATTGAATAAACAAATAAGTGAATGCATGAATGATCTCGGCACCACCCAATTAAGTTCTAGTGTGAAAGTGACAAGGAAGTGGTATGACAATGTACCAGAAGATAAACTTGGTCAAGAAGTCTGGGAAGTTGGAGATAAAGAAGTCAAGACCCTTACCTTTTGTTCTGTGGTTCCTAAAAGGCAATGCAAAAGTCCAAGAATCACCTTCTGGTAGCAGCAAACAGCAAACCTGATATTGCTGAGTAAATACCCTCATCCACACAATCCAGAGCTCCTGGTAAGTTTGTTGGAACAGCTTATCACCTAGAACAGTGGTTCTCAACTAATGCTGTGACCCTTTACTACAGTTTCTCATGTTGTGATGACCCCCAAACCATCAAATTATTTTGTTGCTACTTCATAACTACAGTTTTGCTATTGTTATGGATCATAATGTAAACATCTGGTATGTAGGAAATCTAATAGGAAACCCCTAAAGGGGTGGTGACCTGCAAGTTGTTAGCCACTGACTTAGAACCTTGGGCTTGATTCTCATTCCTAGTCGCTAGTGCAAGACAGTTAGAACAGTCATGGAAATGGAACTAGCAACAGTGAAAGAGGGGAAAATAAACATAGCAACAGGAACAGGTGAAGCGGTGGATGAAGATGGAGATGGAAGAAGAGAGAGAGGGAGAGAGTAAGGGAGGAAAAGAGGACAATAGAGGAGAGGGCAAAAGGGAGAGACAGGTAGAGGCAGAGAAGAATTAGGAAGGAAGTGAAAAAAGGAAGCAGAGGAGCAGAGGAGAGGTCTTTCTGCTTGAAAGCCTAAACATCCAGCATCAAAGGATGACCTGGAATGGCCTGCAGCATCCCCACCACAATTTTTAAGAATTTTCTTCAATATCTTCCTGTCTAGACTGTTTCTTGGGGAAAGGGGCGAAAAGAAAGGTTGTCACAAAAGCTTTCTACATGTCCCATTCTCCAATGTGAGTCTGAAGACATTGATACCACTGCAAAAGAAGCTTTCCTGCCTTCTACAGTTAGCATGAGCACAGATAAAGGACTTCCAGTGGACCATGGACCTCAGCATGGTCTCCAGTGGTAGCACAGCCCACGGACATCCACACAGCCTCTGGTTACAGCATGGACCAGGACAATGGGCCTCAACATGGACTCTGGCTGCAGCACAGACCACGGACATCATTACCCCCAACCCTAGCAGCATGGCCCACAGTCATCAACACAGATTCAGGCAGCAGCAAAGATTAAGGGAATCCACATGGCCTTAGGTGGTAACATGGCTCACGGACATCAAAATGGCCTCCTATGGGTATACAGACCATGGACCTCAATATGGCCTCTGGTGGTAACACAGACCCGAAATATCTTCTTGGGCCTCAGCAGAACCAGTCACAAATATCAACATGGCCTCTGGTGGCAAAATAGCCCACAGACATGTGGCAGTAGAGATCACTGAAAGCCACATGGCCCTCTGTGGTAACATGGGCCACAGACAGCAACATGGCTTCCAGCAGTAGCACAGAGTGTGGGAATTCACCTGGCCTCTGATGGTAGCACTGGCCATAGACATTGACATGGCCTTGGGTATCAGCCCAGATCACAGACATCACAAGAACTTCAGGCCTCGACACTCCCAGCTAATTTCTTATGATTAAACAAAGAGCAGTGTTTCTCTCTTTGCTGTATGATCAGTGACTGGGTTGTTTCTGGCAGAATATAACACGGCCAGAGACGGGGAAAATTGTAGGTGTATGATACTAAAATTACCAAGAGATGATTAGGAGATTGAGATGAAGCACTGAATTGATAAGATTCAGTCTGACTCAGTTTTACCCATCAATATGATGGATAGTGTGGGAGGCCAGCTCCCACCCTGCAAAGGTTCCCATGAGGAGTAGAGAGGGATAAGAAGATATCAGATAGAAAGACAGCAAAGAAGAGAAAGACAGAAACACAGGATAGCTTCGGGAGGACCTGGGTCGATACCCAATGGCCTTTTCCATTTATTCAAAAGGACTTTTTATAACAATGTCAAGGGCAGCGGCAAAAAACCACCCCTTTGCAAGATCAAAGCACACCATACAGCCAAGTGGAGACCCTTCCAAACACCTGGAAAACACATCCACGGCCAAATCTTCATATGCAGCCCCATTGGATAAAGCAAGCTCAGAGTCTGGGACCCTGAGTAAATTCTCACTAGGAAACTTCTGTGGGTCTCTACAGGGTAGTCTCAATTAAGGAATTGCCTAGATAAGATTGGCCTATAGGCATATCTGTAGGGGATTTTTCTGATTGCTAATTGATATAGGAGGACATGTCCTATTATGGGAGGCACCATTCCCTGGGTAGATGGTCTTGAGATGTATAAGGAAGCAAGCTAAACATAAGCCAGGAAGTAGCATTCCTCCATGGCTTCTTCAAGTTCCTGCTTGAGTTCCTGCCCTGACTTCCCTCAATGGCAGAGGTCACATGTAAGCTGAAACAAATCCATGTTTCCCCTTAATTTGCTTTTGAAGAAAGTATTTTTATCACAACAGAATGAAACTAACAGGAATTTGGTTGTTATGAGAGTCACATATATGAGTTTGAAAAGTGAGAAACTGTGTCAGGTAAAGGAAAGAATGAGAAAACATATTAAAAAGGTGGTGGATTTCAGCCTTAGACCCTCTTTGAAGACTTTTTAAAAATTTTATCATAACTCCTTACAAATTAAATGAAATAGCATTGGGAAGGTGCTGTAACATTGAGTTATATGATCTGGCACCAATACTTTTGTGTATGAAGAAATAGGAAAGCCTTTAGTGAGGCTACATAAAATTCTGCATGTCTGGGTATACCTGCAGAGTAGTAGAGGCAATAATCTTTAGTCATCAACTTTTCTGAGGGACAGTCTTAAAAAGAGATTGCTGCTTTGGTTCATAAATGAGAAACAGGCTGGGGGATATGAGAATATCAGTGTATCTGAACCCAGGCACACAGATGCATATAGGTGCCATGAAGGAAGGATGGGTAAGAATATGGTAGAAGTTTGGGAACCCAAGAAGTAAAGCAAAAGTTGTGTTTGGAGGAAATATAGGATGTTGTATGACAGAGACCAAGATTAAAAGATACCTTCCTACTTCTGATGACATCTCCTGTGCTAGCATCATTAAGCCTATGGATCGAAAGGAATTAACCAAGAATTATACAGTATTGGCAAGGTCTTCACCCACTTTTTCAAGCTGGAAAAGTGAGAGCTGATGTTCTCAGAATTATTTGTCAAACAAATGGTCTATAGTCAAAATTCTATCCCTTCAGAAACCCTCAAGATGTTTTATGGAATTCCAGTGCTGAAGCTAAAACTACTAATATCAATGCAATTGGGGATGTCTGTTGCTAGGAATACTGGTGTTGAAACACTAATCATCTTATTTCAACAACTGTTGCATCCTGGTCAATAGCATTTCACAGTAGTAAGAAGGTTCTCGGCACATTTAGGTCTATTCCTCCTTTACTATATTCCCCAAATAGAAAAACATTCACGTGAATATCAGAATAGAGAGATAGCTGTTGAGCTATGGTGCTGGTAACACAGACATTTCTTTCTTTGTATTCTTTTCTTTTTTCCTTTTTAACAAGAGACACTTCTGAGAAGGGTAACATATGTTGTAGTTTATGCTGAGGATACCAGCAGTGCATAAAACCTTTACCTGATGGAATGAGACATTCAATGAGGGAGGAGGAGTGGAGGGAGAGAATGGACAGGATGGGCCACAGTTTTCTCTGTTATGATGCATGGGATCATCTTTCCACAAAATCAATATCCATTTTCAATATCCTACATTGATCTTGGGTGTGTCCACATACACATCCAATTCTCAGACCCTAGGAATTGAGACAAAGTATTTTCAGAGAACATGAAACCAATATTTTATAATGCAATGTGAGTTTTAAAATGTGGTGAGTTTTGGGCCTTCCCTGGCCACAGCACAGGAACTTTCCCCCAAGTGTGACATTGTACTATATACCAAGGATGTTTTTTTTTTTTTTTTTTTTTTTACTTTCTATAATTAAGGAAGCCAAGGGTAGAGAGAGCTTCTGGCTTAAAAATGGAAGCACAGCCAGAAATAGAACCTGGAATTCTAATGCTTTTCCCCACTCTTTCTAAAATTACAGAACCATTTAATTCCTCCTCCTCATCCCCAATGCTCCTCCCACTTGGGACTGTTGTTCACACCGATGCTTCACAGAAGTGGACTTTCTTGGAAGTAAAAAGGCAGAATTGTAAAAGCCAAGCCCTGGGTTTCCAGAAGCCTGTATTCTTGAAAGCCTTGAGCAGACCCTTCCCGTCATACAGAGAGATGTTCAGAAAGCAGCATGGAAGCATTTCTCAGAGGATTTATTTATAGTTGAGGAGATATCACACTTTTGACTTTGTGTTAAAACTTGGTTTTATGACCCGTTAGATTCAAGTAGAATTTTGTCAATTGTAAGACTTTATGAGAATTGAAACAATTTAGATAGAATGCTTAGCTCTGTTTTATATGAACCTACACTAAAGGAAAACTATACCATGGTAGGTCCTTTGTTTTAATATAATTTAAATAATTTTAGTTTTGTAAACATTTCCTGTGTAGCTACTTTCTATGAAGAAGTGTCCTGTCCTCCAGGAAGATGAGGTGATGACTGAATTATCCTGATTTTCCTGCCTGTAGGAGTGGCTTCGAGGAGGATGAGGGATGAAAGCTATATGCCAACCTCATTGTTGGTATCACCTTTGTTCAATTTGTCTTCAATGTAATTGGCCAATGAACAATTTCTAGAATTAAAGAAATTTTGAATGAAAATTTGCCCCTGTAAATACAAAAAAATATAGCCTGTACAATTCTGGTTGTATAGCGTTGGAAAAACCGACACCCCAGTAGCTTAATAGTAATACCTATTTCATAGAGTTGTAAGGATTAACACCTTTCAACTGGTGGAGTTTCCTTGGTAGCAAGTGCTCATTTGCTGTATATGCATGTGTTTATTTGGTTCAGTTTGTCTTGATGGCATGTATTGAGAGGCATTGGGACAGCAGTACCTCGTGCCATTCATTATGGACTCTTGGGAGGAAATGACTTGGGTGAGTCACTGTGTCTTAGAATCTAGTTTCCCATTTGCAAGTTCAAACTCCTTCTCAATGCTCTGAGACTTATATAGATGGAGACTAAGTTATTAATTCACTACAATAAATATGTTTATATTATAGGTATTCCTAACATGGCACTTAAAATTATTAATAAATATTAATTGTAAAAATTAATGAATTTCTCTATAACATTTTCATACATGCATAGCTATGTGTTTTTAGGTAAGATACTTATTCAGCTGGCCTTCACTTTCCCTTTCTTTAGTCTGATACTCAGAAAGAATTTCTCATTCCGGTCAATGGAATATGAAAACAAGCTCAGTATGTGTCAGTTTCAGACTGGCCCAATAATGCTCTATGTGAAACCTTTGCTTTTTTTCTCCCCACCAACTAAAGTAGGAACTCTTTACAGACATGGAAGAGACTGGTGTTGTTGTTATGAGAGGGCCAGGTTCCTAACTCAAAGTATGTATTGAAATCTTTCTGCCCATTCCTTCCAAAAATGTCCTCCAAATCATGAGTGAAGTTTCAAAAATGTTTATTGAGCTAAGCCACTGAGAATTAGGATTTCTGAATAGCATGGTTATCCTATCCTAAGTTATTTGTATATTGCACAGTAAATCGCTACCTCAAAGTGATCAATAAATGTTAATTGAAGATCCTTTCAGCCATCCCATCATATTTTTATAGTCATATTTTCATGGGTGCCGGCATTTGAAGTTGGACTAAATGAATTTTGCATTATGAGATGGTCATGAGCCTATGGGAGCCAGGGGCAGAATGTTATGTTTTGAATGAGAATGACCATGATAGGTTCATGAGTTTGAACATGTGGTCCCCAGTTGATGGCCCTGGGTGGGAAAGTTATGGAAGCTTTAGGAGGTGGGATTATGCTGGAGGAAGTGAATCACTGAGGTAAGTGTTGGGGGTTTTATAGCCTTGACTTCCTGTTCTCTTTCTTAGCTTCCTGTATGTGGGTAAATGTGATCAGCCAGCTTCCTGTTACCATACCACAATGCCTGCCACAAGGGGGACTATATTTCTTCTGGGACTGTAAACCCTTTCTTTCCTAAGTTGCTTTTGGTTATGGAATTCTATTGTAGCAGAAGGAAAATGATTAAGACAGTGGTACAGCCCATCTTTCCTCGAGACTCTTCGCTAACGACTTTGATGAGAATCTGGAGCATTTCCCCAAACTCTTCAAGAAAGTACTAGTCAGCATTGGTAGATAGCTTGAGACATACTTTTCTAGATAGAATTTTAATATTTTTATGTTTCTGGATTGTTCTCATTGAAAAAATTCTTAAATCACTTCTCTTCTGCCTATACTGTTGTCCCACTTTTTTGAATTCTGTTTATAGTTTTCCAAGACTTCACAGAGGCTACTTGATATGATAAGATGCTATTCTATACCCTATCATCCCTGGGTATCAGAACATTCCTGGCCTGGGTGGTATTTTTCAGGATTGTGCTTATCTCCATATGGCATGATTTGCCATTCACCCAACTCAGTTGGACCAGTGGATTCCTACTGTCCTTTCAGAGGAGCTAGAAAGAGCACTCTACAAAGATGGAATTTTATATCTTCCCTTTAGTCTAGTTCTCTAGACACAATAATTACGTATGGGACACCTACTAAGTGCTGGGAAATTATAGCATAATTGTGACTTAGTTGCAGTTTTGTACTGAGGTAGCCTAGAGACTTACAGAAAAGAAACAAGTGCATTATTATTATGATTACTATGTGGCTATTATTTTCCATTTATTTACGAAATGCTACCAATGTTAGGGTCGGCATTCAAAACAGAGAGCTCCACTTCCGATATCGGGTTACAAATGAAGCTTTATTTTAACACGAGCTCGTGGGACACCAGCGTGAGGAGTAGCTGGTGACCCCGAGTTTGAGGCTCACAGGCCTTTTATGAGGCAGTTCTACCAGGGCAGGGGAGTGGGGTCACCCAGAGTGCAGACACCTGGAAGCCAGATGTCTCCACGGTCTTTCTCAGAGTCTGGGTAGGTAAACGAATTCCAAGCTTATCTAGCAAGGGGTTATTTGGCAAGCATTCTTCTCAAGCAATTTATCTTGCAAACGCAACCACAGGGGTCATCCTGCAAGCATCCTGTTAGCACAGCATGATGGGCTAACTTTTCTGGTATGGGGCGTGGGGACAGAGTGCAGTATTTTCCACTGAATCTGCAATTAGCAGAGCTAGTGGGGGGGCCTTTCTTTCCCTTACAATGACCCTTTCATTCCACCCTTTCTCTTGTGCCGACCTTTAATCCTAAAGGTCACTGCCAGATACTGGCTGGTATCGTTGTCTCAGGACCATCATCTTAACCTCATTTACCTGGGATCGTACAAAAGCTGAGATTCGATTGAGGATACATGGTCCAATCATGAGGATAAGAATTAATACAACAAGTGGTCCTGTGAGGGCTGACAATAATGGAGTTAGCCATGGGGATTGATTATACCAACCCTCAAGCCAGCTTTGAGAGCCCCATAAGTTTTTTTCTCTGGCATCTAATCTTTCTCTAAGTTTGGTCATCGATTCCCTTACTACACCTGTATGATCCGTGTAGAAGCAACAGTTTTCCTTCAGGGCAGTGCACAGACCACCTTCCTTTAAGAACAGTAAGTCCAGTCCTCGTCTATTTTGCACTTCCGATAGCGAAGTTAAAGACCTTTGTAAGGCAGTAACGGAGGTCTCGATTGCTCTGAGGTCTTGTTGGACTGCCGCTTCTAAGATCCCCAACTGCCTAGGGCCTTCAATTAATGCTGCTGCTCCGGTTCCTACCCCGGCTAGCGCCCCTGCTCCTAGCAACACGGCTAGGGTGACACTGACAGGTTCTCTGGGGAACCGAGTCCTGCCCGCAAAATGCTCCTCGAACTCTTCAGCTGGGTAATAGACTAGCCTTGGATAGACTCGGACAAGGATGCAAAAGTCTTGGGACTGGTTGAAATTAGCAACTGAGACACATGGGGTGAGTCCTGTGTTGCATGCCCAATAAAGGCCAGGGGCTGGGACAAGAAAAAGAGACTCATCTGGGGTGGTGATGCTTTCTGTTTGGGTGCAGAGATTTCTCTCCGAAGCAGTGGGGTGTCCCAGACAAGTTCCCAAGCCAGTCACTTCAGGTAAGGTTAACATGTGTTTTGTCCCCCAATTGCAGCTAGTTGAGGTATTGTAAGTGAATTTCCCATCTATAGCCATTCCCTCATATTAAGGGGGGCTAGCTTGAAGACAGAGCCAACAGGACTTAGTGAGATTGGGATAGGTCAAATTTAAAGCCTGATATTCTCCTCTTATTAATTCCATGAGTCTCTCTCCTGACCCCAGGGATAAGAGATTCACCAGAGGGTTTGGGATATCCTGTGGCGAGGGGTGGACCTCAGGTTGGAGGGTCTGGGACGTAGGGGTGTGAGGTCGGACTGCTGGTTGATAGACCTTAGGTGGGAATCCCTTTTGGTCCATAAGGACTGTGTTTGGGCCGATGGCCGGGTGCACTGGCATGCTGCCCTTCTCTAGTCTGATCTTGAACAACAGTCCTGGATGCCCTCCCGAGACATAAACCCTAAGCCCCCATTGCCTTCCCTTAATCCAATCTCGTGCCTCCCGTCCTGCCTGGGTAAAGGATATATTCAGGGGATTACAGGTAAATGTCACACAGGGGCCCTCCCCCTTCCAGTAAGTATTATCTTGCCCTGCCCTGACACTTCCCCAGCAGTGTTCTTGGGTGAGTGGGCGCCACCCGCTGCTCTCTCCCGTGTCAGTTCTTTTCACCTTAATGAAATCCCACGTGGATGAAGGCTTCCAGTAGGCATTACCAGTCGTTTCACATCCCCATGCTTTACAGTAGTAACTTTCATAACCCCCACACCACTTAGCCATTTCCCTACTTCTACCATCCCGAGGACAGATGTAAAAGGATAGCTTTGACAGGGCTGCTCTGGCTTTGGGGTGACCACACCCATATCTCCTCCCATTACATTTACAAGTTCCCTTTCCATCCTGACAGACGACTGACGATCTGGGGTTCCTGGGGTCAATTGTAGGGATATCCCAGTCCTCTGACCCTGCTGCTAGCTGGCAGAGGTCCGGATGCAAGTCGGGCCACCAGCCCCACAGTGGGTGTTGATTAGAGGTAATTTCCCATACAGTTTCCCCTTGGTCTGATATAACCTGCCAAGTCTGAGACACTGGTTGATGTGGGTTACTTGCGGTCATACTGGCGATGAATCCGAAGCTTAAGAGGATTGTCAGTCCATTCCACAGTCCAGTCCAGATCAGCCTCCAGGTCAGGGACAGGGGCATGTTTAAGATGGGAGCCATGAATCCAGGCAGCAATCCCGTCCACCCGGGGTGGTCAGCAGGACTTGGTATGGTCCCTTCCACCGGGGTTCCAAAGTCTGATGCTGGTGTCTGCGGACGTATACGAAGTCCCCCATGTGGAACTGATGGGCAGCGCTGTCCCTGCCGGGTTGGTACGCCGCGGACAGCTGCTTCCACAGTGTATGCTGGACAGATGCTAAAGCTTGCAGCCTGTCAGACAGAGGGGAAGGCATGATTTCTCCTTGCTGGATGGTTAGGTTCTTAACTGGGGGTGCACACCCAAAGAGCAGTTCAAAGGGGGTAAGACCCATGAAGGAAGGGGTATTTCTAGCTCTAAAGAGGGCATACGGTAGGAGCATCGTCCAATCTCTAGAGCCAGTCTCCATGGTCAATTTGGTTAAGGTCTCCTTAATGGTCCTGTTGGTTCTTTCTACCTGTCCAGAGCTCTGGGGTCTGTATGCACAATGCAGCTTCCAATCAATCCCCAGTATTTTTGCCAGTCCCTGACTTACCTGGGCCACGAACGCTGGGCCATTATCTGACCCAATTACCTGAGGCAGTCCAAATCTTGGGAAGATTTCTTCCAGGATTTTCTTAGCGACTATTGCCACAGTCTCTTTTTTGGTGGGGTAGGCTTCTACACATCCTGTAAAGGTATCTACAAACACTAGCAGGTACTTTAGGCCATACTTAGCTGGCTTTACCTCAGTGAAGTCTACTTCCCAATGCTGGCCAGGGCGGGTGCCTCGTAGTCTTTTTCCGGGGGCCAGTTTCCCAGGATATGCATTTACCTGCTGGCAGGCCCGGCAAGCAGCTACCACCTTCTCTGCCATTTGTTTCTTCTCAGAGGGGGAGAGAATCTTATCTTCTGTAGTCAGCTGGATCAATTTTCTGCTGCCCAGATGGGTTAATTTGTGGATCCTTTCCAGGGTGTCTTTCAGAAGTTCCGGGGGTGGAGCCTCTTCAGGAGCTGAATCCTCCGGAGTTGAGGCGTGAATGGTCAGGCTCCTTGGATCCCAGAGGGCAGCCTCCTTTGCCTCTTGATCGGCCTTCCTGTTTCCCGCGGCCACTGGGGAGTCCCCTTTTTGGTGCCCAGGGCAGTGTATGATGGCCAACTCTCGGGGCAACATTACAGCCTCCAATAGGGCCTCAATTTCTTTTTTATTTTTAATTTCTCTTCCGGCCGATGTTAGTAGCCCCCTTTCTCAATATATTGCCCCATGCACATGTGCTGTTGCGAACACATACCGGCTGTCAGTATAGATTGTGGCCCGTTTCCCTGCAGCCATGGTGAGGGCTTGCATGAGTGCTATCAGTTCTGCTTTCTGGGCTGAAGTTCCTTCTGGGAGGCTACTAGACCAAATTACCCGATTTTTGTCCACTACAGCTGCTCCCGCTTTCCTCTGCCCCTCACTCAGGAAGCTGCTGCCATCCGTTTGGGCTAGAGGCTGGTCTGTTAGGTCCTTTCGGACCCCAGTCTCTTCAACTAGGATGGCCTCACAGTTATGGACTAATTTATTCTCATCCTCCTCCGAGGAGACTGGAAGGAGAGCGGCCGGATTTAAAAGGGACGGGGGCCCAAATGTGATGCGGTCTCCGTCTAGTAGCGTTGTCTGGTAATAGGTGGCCCGGGCATTGCTCAGCCATCTTTCGGGGGGCTGGTGAACAATGCTCTCCAGCACATGGGGAGCAATGATGGTCAGGTGCTGCCCCAGAGTCAATTTGTCCGTGTCTCTCACCAGAGTAGCCGCTGCTGCCACTGCCCGAAGGCAAGTAGGCCATCCTCTAGCCACTGGGTCGAGTCGCTTGGATAAGTAGGCAACGGGCCTTTTCCAGGGTCCGAGAGCTTGCGCTAGTACACCAACCGCCACCCCCTTTTTCTCGTGGAGGTACAGAGTGAAGGGCTTACTCACATCAGGAAGGGCGAGGGCAGGTGCCGACAGGAGTGCCTTCTTCAGTGTCTCGAACGCTGTCTGGTGTTCCTCTTGCCAGACAAAGGAGTTCTTTTCCTTGAGTAAGGAGGAGAACGGCTCAGTTATGGCGGCGAATCCTGGGATCCATAGGCGACAGAACCCTGCCGCACCTAGGAACTCCCGCAGTTGACGGCGATCCGATGGGGCCGGGATGTTGGCCACCATTTTCTTTTGGGCGTCTGTCAGCCATCTTTTCCCTCCTTCAAGAGAGTAGCCGAGAAAGGTGACTCGGTTCTGGCAAATTTTTGTGCTTTCTTGGCGGATACTCTATATCCCAATTTTGTCAAGGTACCCAGCAGTTTCTCTGTCCCCCGCCTACAGGCATCTCGGTTGCCAGTTGCCAACAGGAGGTCATCAACGTATTGGAGGAGAGTGACCTCGGGGGTTGTCTCTCGGAACTCTCGGAGGTCCCGATGCAAGGCCTCATCGAAGATGGTTGGAGAGTTTTTGAATCCCTGTGGAAGCCTGGTCCAAGTTAACTGCCCCGTTCTTCCTTTCTCGGGGTCTGACCATTCAAAGGCAAAAAGTTTCTGAGAGTCTGGGTGAAGAGGCAGGCAGAAGAAAGCATCCTTCAGGTCTAAAACTGTGTACCAATTTCGTTCTGGGGGCAGCGTACTTAGAAGGTTGTAGGGGTTGGGCACTGTGGGGTGTATGTCCATTACTCGAGTATTTACTTCCTGTAGGTCTTGGACGGGTCTATAATCATTAGTTCCCAGCTTCCTTACCAGCAGGAGCGGAGTATTCCAATCTGATTGGCATGGTCTTAATATGCCAAGTTCTAGGAATCATTCTATGTGGGGTTTAATGCCCTCTCTGGCCTCTCGGCTGAGGGGGTATTGTCTCACCCGAGCCGGAACTGCTGTGGGTTTTAAGGTGACCACAACGGGTGGCTGTTCTACTGCCAGTCCAGGTCCCCTTGTCTCTGCCCAAGCCTCAGGGAACCTGCGGATCCATTCTTCATTTCCCAGTCCTGTGGGGACCATGGTCAGTTGGGCCACGGGGATGGTCGTCCCATACAGTTGATATTCCTCTGCTGCTGGGAGTTCTAGAGTGAGGAGGCAGAGGTCCCCAACCATGGGATGGGCAAACTTTAATTCAGGTCCTTGGGTGGTGAAAGTTATTTGGGCTCCTAATTTTGTCAGGAGATCCCTCCCCAGGAGAGGTGCGGAACAGTCAGGGAGGACCAGAAAAGAATGTTGCACAGTACCTTTCCCCAAGTTGACTATTCTCTGAGTGGTCCAGGGTCTCTCTCTCTACTCCCGTTGGCCCCTTGGACTAGAGACTTGCAGGAAGATAATGGCCCGAGTGGTTGTTGTATTGCTGAAAAGACTGCCCCCATATCTACTTCAAAGTCGACTGGGGTCCCCTCCACTTCAAAGGTTACCCGGAGCTCGGGGAGGGGTTCCAAACCCTGACTTCCTCAGTTCTCAAGGGCCAAAACTGACCAGCCTCGTCCTCTTTGTTTTTTGGGGCACTCTCGGGCCCAATGACCCTCTTCCTTGCAGTATGCACATTGGTTGGGCTTTAAAGGCGGGCGACCTCCTTTGCCTCGAGGCCCTGAGTTGTCTTTCACTGCCACTGCCAGGATCCATGATAGATTCCGATTTTGCCACTTCTCTCTTTGACTTTCCTTTTCTTCTCTCTCTTTTTCTAACCTAGCTTCTTTTTCCTCTGCATTTTCTCTTTTATAATAAACCTTTTCTGCTTCCTTGACTAAATCTCTCAAACTCAGTCCCTGCAAATCATCCAATCTCTATAACTTGCATCTTATGTCTGCAGCTGACTGTCCTATAAAGGCCATTGCTACCGCCCCCTTCTGTTCTTCAGACTGTGGATCGAAAGGCGTATACCTCCTGTATGCAGAGGGGGTTTCGTCAGGAGGGCCTCACCTACCTTAGCCAAATTAGTGGGCCTTCTGGCCGCCGCACAGAGACCCGCCATTAGAGTCTGGCGATAGAGGGACAGATGCTCCCTACCTTCTGGGGTATTTGGGTCCCAGGTTGGTCGTCTCAGTGGGAAGCGCTCATCAATCAGGGTGGGGAGTTGAGTTGGTCGCCCATCTGGCCCAGGGACTAGTTTCCTGGCTTCCAGGAGAATGCGCTCTCTCTCTTCCATAGTGAAGAGGATCCCCAGGAGCTGCTGGCAATTGTCCCAAGTAGGTTGGTGGGAATACATGATGGAATCTAAGAGACCTGTTAATCTGGAGGGGTCCTCAGAAAATGGAGGGTTATTATTTTTCCAGTTATACAAGTCAGAGGAGGAAAAGGGCCAGTATTGGAGAGCGGGCATATCACCCCTGGCCCCATCATCGACCGCTCCCCCAATGGGGCGCAAAGGCAGTGTGATAGCCGGGGGTGTCTCATCTGGGGGCCTTGCTCTCCTCTGGCGAGTTCCCTGTGCTGGACCTGACGGGGAGACCAAGACAGACTCGGGCCCAGTCTCTGCTGGAGGTCGTGGTTCGGGCCGATAGGGAGGCGGCCACGGTGGTGGCGGGAAGTCTAAGGCAAATGAAATGAGGTCATTCTGAGATTCAGGTAAGGGGGGTTGAGGAGGGGATGGAGTCGGTAATGGAGTTGATTGGGAAGGTTTGGTCACAAGAATCAGAGCAGAAGTTAGTGAAGGCACTATAGGAGCAGTCAGGAAGGGTCGGACCCACTTAGGAGGGTCAGTCACCAGATCCTCCTATACCCACATGTAGGCCTGCTGGTCCGGGTGTCCGTGCGAACCTGGAATGAAAATCTTTTGTTTGACTGCCCTGATTATATTAAGATCAAAATTACCATCTACTGGCCACCCGACTCTGAAGGTGGGCCATTCAGACGAACAGAAAGTCTGCCACTTTCCCTTCCTCACCCGAACGTGCGGTCCATCACTGCCGACCAATGAAAGAGGGTCAGGGACAAAGGGGTGGAGGCAGACTTGGCGGCCGACTGTCCCATTCCAAACAAATAGAAACAGACACAGAAGGACACAAAAATCGAGACACAACACACAAACAAGACAAGCCGGCAAAATGGTAGGGAAAATGAAGCCAAAAGATTGTCTATTGGCCCTGACCGTCTGAAAAATCTCCTAGACAAAAGGGAACCAGACGGGGCCCCTGTCCCAGGGTCCCCACACTCCAGAGCGTCCTCCAGAGCTGCAGCCTGTGGGTTCAGGACAAGTCTGTCCCCCACCATCCAAGGGTCCTCACGGGCCGCTTGAATAGCTGCTTCCCCGCCGACTCACCACTGTCCTTACCAATCTCGGTGAGACCTCCAAAATGTTAGGGTCGGCGTTCAAAACAGAGAGCTCCACTTCCGATATCGGGTCACAAATGAAGCTTTATTTTAACATGAGCTCGTGGGACACCAGCGCGAGGAGTAGCTGGTGACCCCGAGTTTGAGGCTCACAGGCCTTTTATGAGGCAGTTCTACCAGGGCAGGGGAGTGGGGTCACCCAGAGTGCAGACACCTGGAAGCCAGATGTCTCCACGGTCTTTCTCAGAGTCTGGGTAGGTAAACGAATTCCAAGCTTATCTAGCAAGGGGTTATTTGGCAAGCATTCTTCTCAAGCAATTTATCTTGCAAACGCAACCACAGGGGTCATCCTGCAAGCATCCTGTTAGCACAGCATGATGGGCTAACTTTTCTGGTATGGGGCGTGGGGGCAGAGTGCAGTATTTTCCACTGAATCTGCAATTAGCAGAGCTAGTGGGGGGGCTTTGTTTCCCTTACAATGGCCCTTTCACCAATATATATAGTATTTGTAGATTTGTAACTGACTCATATTTCACAAAGAGTAAAATGCACATATCCTGGGTTTAGTATGTTGGCATTCTGGCCCTCCCCTTGGGGACCTGCCCTGCATCCTGATGTAAATCCACTTTTAAGAAAAAAACCCTCCCTTCTCTTCTTCTTCCTCCCTTTCTTGTCATGAGTTGTTCATGCCTCCACTTTCTCTCTTTATATCTCTCTCTTTCGTCCTCTCTTTCTTTTCCCCTCTTTCTCTCTCTATCTCTTTATTATAAACTCTCTGTGTAGATGCCAAGCCTGGGGTGTGAGTGACTTTCCACTATGCCATGCCACCCACTGCTGTGTTTGCATGGTGTGTTTCCCTCACCCACTGGGGCACTTTGGCCCAACTAGCCAAGGCCTCCTGTGTGCTGTTTTGTTACATCATACACAATAAGCTTTTATACAGATGATTTGTGAGATTACTGCTCAGATCAAAACAATACATTTTTAGTACCCTAGAAGGGCATTTTATGCCTCTTCTTCTTCAACACATGCCATATGTGACACTGTAGATTAACTTTGTGGTTTTCAATTTTATAAGAACGGACTTATATAGCATGAATCTGCTCTGTCTTTCTTGGCCCAGAACTCTCTGTAAGGCTCATTATTGGTTGTGGTTATGGATGCATCTTTCATATGCTTAGATATTTGGTTATGTCTAGTGTTAGGCTTTTGCAATAGAACCTATATGGGAATTCTTGTTCACATTATTTTGTAATAAGGACATTCTTATACAGGTATCTAAAGACCCAAATGTGCATTTGGAGGGACTCATATGCAGGATTGGAATCAGCAGGTCACAGAAACAATCATATTTGCTTTAATAGGCACAGATGAATAGTTTTCCAAAGAGTATCAGTTTTTACTCCATCCAGCTGTGCTCAAGAATTCTGTTTTCTGTCCCAATCCAAATATAGTTGTATTAATTAGTTCTTTTACTTTTAGGTTTCCTCCTATAGATCTGGTAGTATCTGATTATGTTTTGAACTGCATATTCTTGATGCCCAGTACACACATTTATTTATTGACATTTACAATCTTTCTTACATAACTTACCTTTAAGGACTTTTTTTCCTGTAAAAACATTGTGCTACTTGCTTCTTTTTCTTGTTGGTTTGTAGGAAGTCTTTATATATTCTAGCTTAGAGCATTTTATAGAATAATGTGTTGCATTATGCTCCTGTAATTCCTTAAGAACCATAATGACGGCTGACTTTTCCTTGATTCTGTAATTCTCCTCTCTTCCCAATCAGTTTTGAGTTTATCAGTTTTGTTACTGTTTTGAAATTTTTCCCTTTATTTGATATTTATTATTTCTGTTTTTAAGTTTCATTGTTATGAAAGCTGAAGGGGATGTTTGGGAAAAGAAAGGACACCAGCAAGAAGGTGAGAGAGGGATGGGACAGGGCAGTGGTAGGGGATGAAAAGGAAGAACATAATACATGAAAATACCATAAGGGAACCCATTATTTTGCATGCTGTATTAAAAAGGAATTTTAAAAGTCTACTGTAACTGGTGTGAATGTTGCAACATCATCTTTCTTTTGAATGGGTTTATGCAGATGGCTTTTTTAAAAACTTTTTTCTTTGCTTTCACATTTTCTCACAGGTTCTATCTCTTGTATAAAGATGCAGCTTTTTTAAAAAAATCAAGTCTGATCATACTTAGCCTTTAATAGCCACATTTAATGTAGTTACTGATACCTGCTGCGGGCCGCAGGAATGTATCATAAGAACTCAGCTGGTTAAGTCAAAGTCACTAAGTGGAGGGATCAGGGAATTCCTCCAGAGGAAGCCAAATTCCAAGGAGTTTTTGGTGTTACTTGGCTTGTTATAAATCAGTTGTATTCTGCTATAAAAATCATGTGTGCCTTCATAGTTTTCCCAATTGACTTTTCCCTAAGAAGGGCTAACAGTGTGGACCGATCACTCTCTGGACATCCACATTCCAGGTATTTGGAGAACAGCCTCAGGAAAGGCTTTCTGTGGAGTCAGATATCTCCCTTAGCCACTTTCAAGGACTAACAGTGATAACACTCCACATGCAAGTCTCCTGATTTAATTCCACAATGAGATACCGTCTAGGGTCTAGGTCAGGTGGACCTTAAATAATAGCTTTACACAGTTTAGCTTGGACCCTCCTTTCTTATACAACCTTACTAATAGACCCCTAACTTCTCACCTAACCACTTCTAGGATCGTAGACTGAGCACATAGATCCCCTTTTTGATATTCTAACAGTCATTAGCACTCAGTTGACCTCTTCTTTTACCACTCCATTTTGGATTACAAAAGAAAGCCTGGTGGTCACTGCCTGAGGAAAATTCTTACCTGCCTTTAGGACCCTGTAGAATTCAAGCCTGGTGACCTTGCTCGACTAGGGACTTGATAGAACTGGATTCGGGGAGATTTAGGTAGAAAAAGTGGAGAATGGAGGACAGAGAAGAGAAAAGAGAATGGAAGAACTAGATGGGTAAGAACTTGAGAGGGACAAACTGAGTTGGGGAAGAACTAGATTAAAGGGCTAGAAGAGAGTAATAAAGGAATGAGATGGAAGATGAGGAAGAGCCAGATGGGGAAGAACAAGATGAAGAAGAATAAGATGAGAGAGAAGGAGATGGGAGAGGAGCTGATACGGGAAACAACAAGATGGATGAGAACCTAGAAGGGACAGAACTAGATGAAGGAATTAAGATAGAACCTGGAGGGGACAACAGATAAATGTAAAGAGAAATTGGGCAAGAAAGGAGCTAAAAATGAGAGCAGAGTATAAGCTTGTAGAGAGAGAACTGACAGAATAATAAAGTGTCTCTGGAACAGGGAGGAGCAGAGAGCCACATTACAGATTTTGTAAGAGGTTATTGCTGTTCTCCCTTTAAACATTTTATATCTATTTTTATAGTTTGAAAATTTGATCGATCTATCTGATCTATAGTCCAAAAATCCCCAGTAGGCAGATTGCCATCATAATGGAGAAAATGTTCCTTTATGCTTTTTTATCTTTTTTTAATCTCTGCATCCTAATTAGACAGCACTGAACATTTAAACTAAATACATGCTGAATATAGGAGGATTTGAGTGAGATGTTAGCTACCTACCCTTCACATTCAACTCTCAATTCCTCATAAGTATCTTTATTGCAAGATCTTGATGGTTGGTACCGAAACTCTGGAGGACATTATTCTGTATGGAAGATGTGAAGACTTTGGGAATTCTATTGCTCATAAGAGGAAGTGGGAAATGGCAAGGAATAAATAAGAAGGTAAAAGGCAGAGTGCTGTGTTATTTGATTTTATTTGATGCCTTCCCCTCAAAACTATGACAGACATGAAAAACTGATATTGATTGTGGAAAGCAGAGAAGGTATTGAGTTTCATTTCAAAGTGGTGTAGTGATAGACAAAAGCAATAATAGAGGAAATAAGATAGGGGATGAAGCAGAGCTAGTGGTAGAAAACTCTTGGGAACTGGCTGAAATATTGAGGCAATGTTCTCTGAGGTCTTGAAAATGAGAAGTTCAACATACTTCCTTTTTTAAAAAAGTATTTAGTTACTTTATGTATATGGGTATTTTGTCTTCATGTGTATTTGCATAGTAAAAGAGTGCATTGGATCTCAGAGGACTACACAGTTGTGAGCATTGATGTGGGTGCTGGGAATAGAACTTAAGACCTCTGTAAGAACAGCCAGTGCTCTGAACTGCTGGGCCATCTCTCCAGGTCCCTCTCCATGCTTTTCTTAGCTCTCCTGGTGCAGAGAGACATACATAACAAATTGTACCACAAAACTAGTAATAGAGACATTGGAGAATGTAGAAAGAGAGTAGCTTGCCATGATAGCACATGTCTTTAATCCTAGCACTCAAAAGACAGAGGCAGGCAGATGTATGTGAGTTCAAGGCAAACCTGGTCTACATAGTGAGTTTCAGAACAACCAGAGACATATTTCAAACAATAAAATAAAAAAATAAAGAATTACAAGAAATGATTGAGATTGTCTGTTGGACAAGGGAAGAGGTATTTCTTGCATTTTTTCTTGTTATATGTGAGAATAAAGATAAATCTTGAAAAATTATTAGAAGTTATCTTAATAAAGATTAGGAGGTAAAGGACATTTTAGGAAAAGAAAGTGCAGTAGTTAAGGATTTGAATGGAGTTATCCTCTAATGGGTGGACATTGCCCCTACAATACATCACTGGCTAACAAATAAAAAGCCTGGTACCAGGAATGGGTTACCTCTTTTGGAGTTCCCATAGACTCTCCCAAACATTACAGGGTATTGCCATTGCTCTTGGTCACATTCCAGAACTTCATGTTACCCTATTGGTGAAGATTCAACATACTTGAGTCATAGGACATGGAAAAATCAAGCTAGAACTAACCTGGAAGATTAATCCATATTGGCTCACTGTCATAGTTTGGGAAGGTGCTATGACTATTAGTAAAAAAGTAGAGTAGAAAAGTCATTTTTAGTCTTACTCGACTGTGAACTACAATAATGACTGTCCTGATAAGATTTGCCTACTGGTACAATAATGACATTAATGTTGTAAAAGTAGCCAACTTGTTGAGGGGAGGTATTTAGATACACAGAACAGGCACGAGATGGAACCCATATCTGGCACTGTTATCAGGATCAAGAACCTGTGGCTAGATAGATCATAAACTCTAGAGGAGAACCTGTGACTATTATTCCGCTAAATGAACATAATATTAAACCAACTCATACTGACATATCACTATATCCATAGGTGAGCGCACCTCTCAACCTTCATCAGACAAGCTTCTCCTAACAGTAGGTAACAATAAACGCAGAGATCCATTCTACTGGCCAATAAGCAGAGAATAAAAGACTACAGAATGCTCAGCCCTAAATGGGACATCTGTATCATACCCCTTCCCCAAAGGCTTGGGGGCCATCCTGAAAGAGGAGTAAGAAAAATTGTAAGAACAAAAAAGCAAGGAAACTCTCTTCTCCAGACTCAATGGGGCGGTCATATGTATGACCTCACAGCAGCTGTGACAGCATACGGATGACCTGCGCATGCTCAAGACCTGCGCATGCTCAAGACAAACAAGTCTCAGCATGGAAGGGGAAAGTGGGTACAGTAGCTGAGGCGCTAATTGCAGTTGATAGCTTTCAGAATAGGGAGAGCTGGGTTGTTTTAAGGGGATGGGCCCTGGCCAGAAGACGACACACCAGGAAATAGGCTTACCTCTCAGAGTAATTGGGCAGTGCAAATTAAATGTAGTGGGTTAAAAAAGAGTGAATGCAAACTTGGATAGGTAAGGAGGTGAGATGAATTTAGGAGTGGAGGATGAGTATGATAAAAATATGTTTCTGAAATTCTCAAACAATTAATAAAAGTATTATTTTAAAATGATATGAATAGGGCTTGAGAGATGGCTCAGTGGTTAAGAGCACTGATTACTCTTCCAGAGGACATGGGTTCAATTCCCAGCACCCACATGGCAGCTCATAACTGTCTGTAACTTCAGTTCTAGGGGACCCAACACTCATGGAAAAACACCCAATGCACATAAAATAAAAATAAAGAAAAAAATTTTTTAAATGATATGAATACAGCTTCAATAAAAGGAATCCATTCACCCCACTTCTTTTGAGGGGAGCATGGATTGCTATGAAAACACATTAAAAAGAACACATGTTGACTACATTATTAGACTATACTCTTTAACCAGATTCTAGTTCAAATCCTAGCTCCACTTCCTTTGAATTATGAAATATCAAACAAATTATTCAATCTCTTGAGGCCTTGGCTCCCTCCACCATGCATGGCTTGCTATGAAAATACATAGGAAAACATGTGTTGAGTATTTTGCTCAACACCCAGAGTTTGACTAGGTGTCAGCTAACACTGTTTCTTCTACATGGTTAATTTGGTGCAAATGAGTGTGTATTACACAGTATGTGTGTAGGATAATAATCTTGTTGTATTTACTGACAGATCCTTTTGTGAATCATGGAGACAGCAAGAAGTGTTTCCAGCCCTTCTGGAGCGAGGGTGGGGTTAGGACTCTCCATTTCCTTCTTCTAGCTAAGAGAAGTTTTCACACAGAGTTAGCATAAATTTACCTCTCTTCTGGGGGGTGGGAGCTGAGGGGGTAGGGGGTGCGGTGTTTCTGGGTAACTAATGCCTCATAGCTTTCTTGGGAAAATGGCCACTCCCTACTGATTTGTTATCATGCTAAACTGTGTCTCCACCCTTCCTTGTGAGAGCTTTTGCAGCTGTTCTTGGAAGGAGACCAGTTGAAAGAGGTTGTTAGGGCTCAGAAACAGCTGGGATCTTTAATGATCTGTCAGCAGCTCACAGCAAAGTTCCAACACCCTGAGGTAATGATGGGAGCGGGGGGGGGGGGGGGGCAGTCTCAGACGAAAGCTGATTATGCAATAAGCTGAAAGCCCCTTTGAAATCTGGTGACAGCTATTAAGAGGCCAAGAAGCTGGAGAAGGACATAGGGGAACCTGGTGGGAGAAGACGTTTCTCTCTGGGGATGAGTTGAGGGCAAACCAAGGAGATCTGGTGGGAGATGTCCAGTATGGGAAATAGGGGAAAAATCTTAGGGCTCCAGGGATTTGCAAGCTCATAATTAGCTGGTCAGAGCAATCGATAGTCATGTCGATTGTCATTTGCTTGCAAATTGCACACCTGGTATCTTTCAGAAAAACCTGGCCACAGACATATTATATTTTCTCCTCTGAAGGTTATGAACAAGAATAATGTCATCACCCATCATCAGTCTCAGCTTTACCATCCTTGGTCTGTGAATTCCAACACAGGGTACACAGGACCTATCAAGTTACAGTGGAGGCCGAAGGGGCAGTGGCATTTCCAATGCCATTTACACAGTTTATAGGAAGACTAGTAGTGAGCTGGGTTTAGACTCAGATTTACATAACTAGAGATTATCATTGTGAATTTTTAGTTGTTTTGCTTATACATTATAAAAGTACAACTCTAAACAAGAAATGGGGAAGATTTGCTCATTGCACTCCTTCTTAGTGTTAATGAGAGTATAGTCTCCTGTTCTAAAATTAACTAAAACATCCTATCTGTGAGGCAGAATTTCCAAGACTGTTAGGCTCACTAGAAGCACGGGATGTGAATGCCTGTTTCCCTAGTGATGGGGCCATGTGAGCACAGGCCAACACATCTGAAACTGTGAACCAAAATCAGTCTTGTCTCTTCCAATATGTTTCTTTGAGGTATTTTGTGACAGCCATAAAAAGCAGACTAACACAAACACCAATATCACACAGGGCTATGCCAGGCTTTCTGAAGACAGAACACAGAAGCAAATAGGCCTGTCTCAAATCCTCAAGATTACAGACTTACGGTGAGTCAAGATCATCAAACAGGTTATAATTAGAGCCAGTGTCAAAGGGGGATGAAAAGACACTTGTGTGTGTGTGTGTCTGTGTGTGTGTGTGTCTGTGTGTGTGTGTGTGTGTCTGTGTGTGTGTGTGTGTCTGTGTGTGTGTGTGTGTGTGTGTATATATATATATATATATATATATATATATATATATATATATATATATATGATGCACATGCACAAACTTGCATGTGTGTGTAGAGGTCAGAGGTAGGCCGAGAGTACCTTCCTCTCTCCTTCATCTTGTCCTTTGAGACTGGGTCTATTACTGAATCCAGGGTTCACCAGTTGGCTACACTGGCTGGCCAGCAGGCTTCAAGCCTGACTCCCCTGCACTACCATGCCAGCCTATACTACCTACCATGCCCAGCTGTTTTCTGAGGGCTGGGGATCCAATTTAGATGCTCATGCTCACACAGAAGGGACTTTACTGAGTGAGCCATCTCCTGAGCACTCTAAGTAAGAGCCTTTCAACGAGAGGATTTGGATTTGAGACGTGCTGTGTCTCTGATTAGCCATGTGACTGTAAACTCTTACCTAATCTCTGAACTTAAGTTTCCTCATGACGCAAAGCAAACGTGGTGATATTTATCTCTCAGTGCTGTGGTGAGACAAGATAACATTTGGGAAAAATGACTGCAAACTGTAAAGCTCTGTTAGCCACACTAGTGAGATTGCTAGAAGGGTAAAGATATCAAAAAAGTGCTGGAGAGAAAAGCAGAGGAAGGCACTGTCTGCTGAGAGTGTTTATGCAGGACAAAGCGATTCTGGAAATGTTGCATAAAATCTGGGTGAAGATTTTAAAGGGCTTTGAGTGTGGTTTGGTAGAAGGCAGCAAGGGCAAGGAACGACTAGCGTGGTTCTAGCCATCTATCCAGAATCCATATTTTGAACCTCTAAAACATACAACCTCTGACAACTTCTGTCTCACTAGAAAGTACTTGTCCAACAAATACTAGAAAATTGGGCGAACCAGGAAGTCAGAGATCTATGGCTCTTAAATTGTTCAATGAGTGCATTTATTCAATGGATAGCTAGAGCAGTCCAGTGTCTTCTGAAGTTGCAGAACAACCCTGATCTCAATTAAAAGATAAATCACTTGATTAATTACCAAATGCTTTCTTGACAAGTTGATGTGGACCAGTCAATAAGGTCAACCTGAATTTTTTTCCTGTCACTAAGGCATGCTTAAAGTCTTTTATGTGACTTCTCCAGGGATTTATTCCAGGTACCCTGCATTATGGGCTTGAAATAGGAAGTAAAGCAGTTCCTCAAATCTGTGGATGCCCTTTTACTCTGTTTAGTAAATTTGGGCCATTTCAGAGAGGATTTAATTCAAGGAGAGACACTGAATAAAGGCTTTTAGGTAACTTGAAAATAAGAACAGAGGCAAGTATATGGATAAAAGAAAATCAGAATAGGTTCTTGGAAAAGCTTTGGGTAGGATGAACTGATGAAAGTTATGAGGTATAGAATGGTGATAGATGTACATTGTGGTTTAAATAGGTATATATACATAATATAACATATTATAAATATATAACAACATATGTATTTCTTCTGGAATATCACCCTTTTCTGGGACTTGTGTGCAGCTTTCTGAGCTAGTTCTATCCTCTTCCTTCAGAGGTACAAATGTGACCCAGGTTCTTGCAGTCAAATGCATAAGCCTATTGGCTCTAACAGTTGAAGTATGAGTATTTGTCTCAGTCTTAACTGATCAAAATACTCCCTGACCTTTTGATATAGATATCTTAGAATATGTTCTTTGTTTGGCTGCTGTATTTGCTCATCCAAGTCTTAGGCAACTAAAAGCAACCATGAAGATACACATCTAAGATGTGGAGAGTGACCCACACAGCTCTTATGACTTCTTTTGGATGTGTTAACAAGTCATATCTAAACAACTCATTATAATTCCCTATTATAAGATGGTGAAATATCTTATTGCATAAGTCAGTTTGTTAAGCTTATTCTCTTTACAGTGAAGGGACAAAGATAAGCATCTTTCCTCTTGGGCAACCCACAGTAAGCTACTAGGCATTTAGGCATAAAGTACTACTGTTATTATAGATTCGAGGTTGCTGCTAAGATTCATTTACATATCTATCAGAAATCATTTTCTGAATTTCATTGATGAGTCAGATGCTATGGATGCAGAGATTATTACAATACACTTGTTTACCTTTGAGGTAAACATATATGTTTTCATATATGTATATATATATGAAAGATTATAACTAACCATTAAGGACCAGAAGTGTTTTTGAGAGTAAAGAACATGATATTTCATGCTTAGAAATTACCTCTACAATTTGATAATACAAAAATCTGATAAATATATCTAAATTATGTTTCTTGCTACTAGTAAGTTTGCTGTTGGCTAAAGGAGGAAAAAGGGATGCAATTGTTTTAATTAAAATCCATGGGTTGGAAAAGAGAGTGGTGTTGTAACCAAATGACAGACAGATGGTATATGGTCAATTATTATAGAGCTTATACAAAGGGAAAATCCCCAAGAATTGTCATCCAATAGGGTGTATTCATAGACAATACTGCTCTTGAAGTAAACTTTCACTGTGAGGGGTGAACTGGATTCTGACTGGCTATCCATGATGCAAGAGTGGTCTTAAAACTATGGAAGGGCAGACCAGTATGAAACAAGCAGTACTTAGGAAGCAGGTCCGTCTTATCAGTCTTATCCTGGTAGGTGGGAACATTTTAGGGGAGGCTGAAAAAGAACTGAAGATGAACTTAATGGAGTCTGGATAATCACAGATGTCCAAATGTCTCTGCACTCAATCAGATTGAGAATTGCCCGCAATAGTAAAGACCCCAAACTACCTGCACTTTAGACAAGAGAGGTAATTTTCCTCTGTTGGATGAGTAAATATAATCATTATGGTCTAGCATGGTTTCCTCCCTGGTTCAGGTGCTTAGGTTACTGTTACGGTGTCAATGCTGGTATGCCTTCCAACTCATATGTTGGAAATGTCATTCCTATGTGCACAGTTATGAACTGGTACCAAGTATGTGAAATGGTTAAGTCATGAAGGTGGAATTAGATTTCTACCTTAGAAAACAGATCGGAGTAGCAACCTTATTTAATCAAACACATGAGGTGGCAATAAGAGGTAACCGTGTATGAAACAAAAGCAAACCCTTCACCAGATGCATGGTCTGTTGGCAGGTTGGTTTTAACTCTGAGCAATAAACGTCTACTGTTTAGAGATTTTCCAGTCTAACAAATTTTCTTATAGCAGTGAGAATAGATTGAGACAGCTGTTGTTATATTATGGTCTGCTTTCCACAGGTTAGTATCACTGCTCACATTGACCAAAATGGCTCACTGCTAAGACTAAATCTCATACACAGGGAAAAGGAAAGAGAAAAGGGAAGATACACATCCCACCCCCCTGGGAAGGTAAGATCTAGATGTGCATTGATCACTGCTAGTTAGTCTTGTGGTTCATAACTCTGTCACATGGGCAAGGCTACTTAGAAGAAGGGCTAGGAAATGTGCCCTTGCTATGTGCATCAATACACATGCAGCAGTTCTACACAAGGAGAATTTTAGTTTTGAAATACATTAAACTTTAGGGCACAGGTAGTCTCTGTCTTTGTGACAATCTCATTTCCTAGGACCTAATGACTCAGATGCACTTGCACGGAGGTTGGTAGCTGTGGTTAATCTACTTTTCTTCTTCCTGCTTCTTCCATGAGTTTAATAATGAAACTGGGAGAGACACAAAAGAGACATGCCAAGTACTCTTTTAACAACTTTCCACATTAACTTCATCTTTACACCACCATGGAGAAGCGGGCAATGTCATTGTAATTTAAAGGTAGTCCTTTTAGTCAGCATTATGTCACCAGAGTGAATGACCTGAAACAACTTTCTGAGTTAAGGTGAGTTAAGGGTTGCTCAATTTAGCTCATAGTTTGACAGGAATTCCAGTTGGATTGGTCTCTGGTGAGGGTGATAAAGGGTGGCAAGCAACAGACGAGTATGGATAGGAACAAAAGATCACATTTCAGAGTGATGGTGGAGGAAGAGAGGGAGGGAGGGAGAGAGGGAGGAAGACACACACACAGTGAGTGAGTGAGAGAGTGGAGGTAAAGCTTCCCCCATGACTACCTTCAGGACCAATCCTTAAACACACTGAACACCTCAAAATGATAGGAACTACAAACTAAGGTCTGAAGACAGCAAATAGAAGTGATAAATTCACATTTTGACACATTACAAAGGTCCAGGTACCTTATGTTTATTAAATATGTCAAACACTTCATGATTATGAAAGACGTCTTCATGATTCTGTCAGACAAATATTTTCTTATCTATCAGGATACTAAACTTTGGGAGACAAAACCAAATTTGATTCTGTTAAAGCCAAGATATTTCCATTGAGCAATTTTAGTTCTTGCTACAGTCAGCTAACACATTTTTTCCCTTGGGAATTGATTACTTTATTGATTCAACAATTAATTACTTAATTTCAACAGTGAATTTTAAGTGCCAAAAAGGTGCTAGTCTACATTCCTGACATCTCAGGGCTCACATTCTGGATAGAGAAATAGTCACTCAGTGAAACAAGAAGACTCATTATGTGCTTATTTTGATGCAGAATTACTTATTTTGATGCAGAATTACAAAGAAAAAGAAGTACAATACTTGTCATTTATAGTACTCGATACATATTGAATTAGTTAAAGACTTAGCCCCGAGTGACACCACAATAATGAATTCAGATTTGGAACAGTGTGAGTTTGGGGAGGAAGGGTGGAATCGTTTGCTATTGTGACTGTGATTTTAAACCAAAAGACCGTCTTTGTATCATCTGAATATGGATGGACGATTGGACAGTTGACAGTGTCTCCATGTCTTCCAAGCATAGACATTCTCTTCTGTGCATGCTCTCAACCCAAGGACAGGCAGAGCCCATGCAGAAAGCAGGAACTGCCTCGCAGCTCATTTTCATGGTCAGTTCGCTGCATCAGGATTGCCCTTTTCTACTACAAATAACAGTCACCATTTCAGGGCAAGACGAGAACAAGAACAAGGATCACTTCAATACATCTGGGTCGAGCGATGGCTGTGTTTAGTACTGAACACAAGGCATTCCAGAGTCAGACGAACCCTGTCTGAGAAAATGTTTATCTCCACTCTCGTCCACTTCACCTCCCCACACTCTCCAGGGAATTCTGATCCCACATCCAAGACTGGTCGATGCTGGAGCCACAGGTAACCATGGCTTTGTGTTGAAGATTTTGTAAAGGAAAATGTGGTGGGCATGTGCAGGTCAGAGGGCAACTTGAGGGAGTGGGTTTTGTGAATGGAACTTGGGTCATCAGACTTGGTAGCAGGTGCCTTTACCTACTGGAATATCTCATTGACTCTCATTTATTTTTTTATTATTTTTAGCATTTATGTATTTAGCATGTGAACTTCCTCTCATTTCACTCTGTTTCGACACATGCATGCATACTTTGTGAAAACAAAACAAAAAATTAAAAAAAAGCCATTTGTGTTAGAATTCTTGGGGTTAAGCTGATCTCTGTGTGGGGTGCATTCTCTCTATGTTGGCACATATAAATTGGATTTGATGAATGGAAACTGGTAATTGATTTGATGAGGTCATGGAAGAAATAGCCAACCAAGGTCTTTATTCAGAACATTAGACTTCTCCTGGAACAAGAGCGAGTTGCTCTGCAAGTGAAGTGGAGAGGTCATCTGCAGGTTGAATAGAAAGAGTCGAATGGTCTTATAAGCGTGTCTTATACAAGAGTCTCATAAGGAAGAGTGTCTGAGAGGCGGAGAGGGAACAATTTCAGCTGCACCAGGGGCAGACATTTGTGCTTGTCACACTGAGCATCCCAGCAGTGGGAAATCTCCAGCCAGCACCGTTGTGAGGACAGTCGCAAAGACCATGCCTAGGAGGAGGTCATTGCTCTCAGGGCATCTATGCAACTGCGACCTTCATCATTATCAGGCTTTATTTCGGGGCATTCATGGCAGTAGAAGCACTGACCATGACCCCGAAGCAGGCAGCTCTTTCTCTTCTCAGTACCATATAAACTCCAGGTACCAGGATGATCTAAATAAAAATGTGTGGGAGCCCCAACTGTTCCTTACATGGCACTTCCTCTCAGCAAGGAGGAGGGGGTTCTAAGCCAGCTTTTATCTAAATCAGAAGAAAGAAGAAATGTGATAGTTCTTGCACCTGCATGGAAAGAGCAAATCCATGCCTGATATAGATGTGTTTTTTAAAACACAATGAGAGTGAAATCACACTGTATAATGTATCATGATCATTCCATGGTGCTAAATATTCTCTTGCAGCATAATTTAAAATAACTGCATAGTAACTTAGGTGTAGACAAAATACAATTTTCCCCAGTTCTTCTTAACTAAATATTTGACTTCTGCTAGTTGCCATCATATATGTAATATGTGATATATATATACACACATATGTGTGTATGTATGTTGTGTGGATACAATAGATATTTTTAGTACATATTGACTTCTCTTACTGTGTACCTTAACCCACATCCTTTATTCTTTTTTTAAGAAGATTTTTTAAAATCTTCAGATCAAATGATTTACTGAATTATAAAGTTTTAAACTCTTGATATATGTCAATAAATTATCCCATAGAAAGGTGGCATTGGCCTCCTTTTACCAGAAGATGGGAAGTTGTCCATTTCCTGACACTTTCTTTAATGCTGGGAAGCAACATTTCTTACAGTTTGGCAATGGAATTGGTGAATAATAGTATTGTCATCTTTTGACACCATTTAATAAAAAAAGGAAATGAATTTCTCACCTAGTTTCAGACTGCTATTTAATTTATAGACAGGTTCTCCTCTGGAAGTTGATGTTTGCTCTGTTGAAGATAGCCCATAAGTTTTCCAGGTTCCTAGTAAGATGGATACAAAGGGGAGACCAGGGGGAAAAGGAAGCAGCAATGGGAAACACCCTCAGTGGTTACTTTCTGGTGACAATCCTGTGTCTTTGAAGAGGAAGCTTTGGAGGCCAGCTATTTGCTGACTATGTGCACTTGCAAGCTTATTTCACCCTGTGTCTCATGTTCTTACCCGGGGAGATAATCACATCCACCTCACTGGCTTGATGAAGAACCAAATGGGACAATTCTATAAGTGCTGATGACAATACTGGGTGCAAACCAAGAATTCAGAAAGTGCCAATGGTTATCACTGCCATTTCAGCCTTATCCCATGGAACTCACTGCCTATGTACATCATTTGTCCGTGCTGCTTGTCTTAGTTAGGGTTTCTGTGGCTGTGAAGAGATACCAAAACCACAATAACTTTTATAAAGGACAACATTTAATTGGGGCTAGCTTACAGTTTCAGAGGTTTAGTCCATTATCATCATGGCAGGACATGACAGCATGTAGTGCAGGCAGACATGGTACTGGAGGAGCTGAGGGTTCTACATCTTGATCCACAGGCAGCAGAAGGAGACTGTGTACCACTCAGGATGTAACTTGAGCGTATGAGACCTCAAACACACTTCCTCCAACAAGGCCACACCTACTCCAACAAAGACATACTTCCTAATAGTACCACTTCCTACATGCCAAGCTTTCAAACACGTGAGTCTGTGGGGGCCAAACCTATTTAAACCACCACACTGCTATGCATTGTTTTGAAGATGTACGAACATTTGCATATGTTTGTATTATATTCTGAAATGTTTTGTCACATGGATGTGTAAGCTAGAGAAATATGTCTATTCCCCACATGTAGATTGTATATGGATGCTACAATTCCTAGGGCAGTGGTAACAAAATACCCCGGGCTGCTATTTTGAGAAAATGATTTTTCTGTTCTTCTGGAGGTTATAAGTGCAAGATCAAGATATCAGCAGTGTTGGTTTTCTACTGAGGCCTTGCTGCTTTGCCAATATCACTTTGTCACCATGTCCTCACCCTGTGTATTTATTTGTTCTTTGCATCACACCATGACCCAACTTCTTCTTAGGAGGATACCAGCTCCTCAGATTGGAGTAAGATCTGCCCCAGTGCACTGATTTTAAGATTTATCTCTGTAAAAAAATTACCATCTCCAATTACATTATATATATTTACATTCTGAGAAGTGAGTTTAGAACGTCACCACATGAACATCAGACAGGACATAATTCAGTTGCCACCATTGGAAAGAGCTGTAGACTTACATATGCATGCATATACATAAAGCACTTGTTCAGTGTACAGTTCCACAAGATAATTATTCACATTTTAATTTAGTTAGATCCAGTATCGTAGTTGAGTTTCATACTAAGAGAGGCTGTGAGAAGATTTGAATATAAGTGACTTGTTAGGGAAATGTTTTTTAAGAGAAACTATCCATGGATGGAGGGAATTAGGATGGGAAAGAGGAAAGAAAAAGTGGGAAAGAAAGAACCTCCTAGAGACTTTCCTCTCTCCCTGTCAGAGGTACTTGGTAGGTTTTTTTGTTGTTGTTGTTGTTGTTGTTGTTGTTTTTTGTTGTTGTTGTTTTGTTTTTTTGTTGTTGGTAGTACTATTAAAGAGCATGGAATATTACATTCACAAGATGGAAAGGACCCCAAGAAGTTTCTCCATGCCTACACAGCAATTAGGGTATTATTATTGTTGTTGTTATTATTATTATTTTCCCCCAGCGAGATCCAGTATTTGCTTCTATTTTCTTCTAGTACTTCTGTCATTTTTCAAATTCAGACTTATTTATTTTTATTTTCTGTATTTGAGTATTTTGTCTGCATGTGTGTTTGTGCACTGTGTGTGTGCTTGGGGCTCCCAGAGTCCAGAAGAATTGTAGGATTTGCTTGGAATTGGGTTTATTAATAGCTGGAAGCCACTGTGTAAGTGCTAAGAACCAAACCCTGGTCGTCTGTCAGAGCAGCCAGTGCTCTTAACCATGAGCCATCTCTCTTCTTTTGTCATTTTTAAAGAATATTTGAAATTTAAATTTCTATATTATATGAAAGTAATATCTTCCCAATACTTAATGAGTTCTCCCAACACCTATCAATGAACTAGAATTTGTGGACTTCATGGGGCCAAAATAAATAGAAAATGACTGATTGCTGCCTACTTGAGTGTAAGAGTTGAGCATACAGGATACAGGTCTTGGGTGCTAAATCTTTTTCCAAATTTTCTCATTTGCTCTTTTTGGTCCTAAAACAAGTATTTAACCCAACCCTAGTTTTAGAATTATCAAATGATTAAAGAGAAGTAATGAAATAGGTGAGGGAGTTTATATCTGGTTTTGACATTTAGATTTATCAGTAGGGTCTTGTATGCTATGAAAAGGTTTGCTCTCGGTTGATGGTGCCTGGTTCCTGGTCTTCTGGAACTTAGACTTTGACAAGGTACTGCTTTTCTCCTTGTGGCTCTTGGGAGTACCAGAAATCCCTAACTTTTCAAAGTTTATTTTTATTTATTTTTTTAATTGTGTGTGGATTTGTATGTCTACATGTAGGTATTTGCATACAAATTCAGGTACTTGTGAAGTCCAGAAGTGTCAGATCCCCTGGATAGTTGTAAGCCACTTGACATGGATGTTGGAAACAGAATTTGGGTCCTCTAGAAGGGCAGAAACTGTTCTTAACTGCTGAACCATCTCTGTAGCCCTGGAACTCCCTGACTTTAATATTTCTAAGCTGACTTTTAGATTCCTTTTATTCTGGAGATGTCTGTGCCCAGTGACTTCATTTTCTTCCTTCAGGAAAGCACTCTGCCTTGGCTAAGCACGTCTTCCTCCCTGGCGAACATGGAAAAGATGCATTCATCTACCCGTTTGTTTGTAACGCTGAGCTCCTTTGGCAAGTAACTTTCTTTCGTTTCTTGGCAAAATTCTGCTGAGTCCTTAGTTGACTTCTTATTCCTTTTACACAAGAAAAAAGTTGTTCTATTATTTATCTTAACTTCTCATGAAATCTTCATTTCGTTCTCTGGTTCACTTTTCTTATCGGTTTTTTAGGTCCGCTCCCTTCACTTCCCAGTAAACTTCACTTTCCTCCAGGGCAGAGTCCCTGATGTGTATGCTTTTATGACTCCAGCAGATTTTTCTTATCTCTGATTACTTCATGTTAAATTAGCTCAGCCTGACTGGGGGAACTCACACACATGATTGCATTAGTGGCTCAGTGACCTTACTGGAAAGGTCTCCTACTATTGCTGATGAACCATTTGAAAAATGCTGACTTTAGTTTAGTGTGTGACACAAGCTGCGGATGCGAGAGGGACATATCCCTGACTTTAGACCTGTAATTTGCTTGCTCAGTTAGTTGCACTGTAGCTAATGTAACAGGAAGTAAGGCCCCTGACTCTAGTAAAGAAGGAACTAGGGTGACTTTCCATGGTAAGTTATAACACTCTCAGTAGGACAATGGTCAAAGAGCTTGTGAATTTCCAAATAGAGGAGATGGCTTCCTTAAAACAGATTGCACGTGACTTTGTCAGAGTCACAGTCAAAGGAAAATAAAGGAATGATAGTCTCTGGCCCTTGAGCATCAATCAGTGGTGTACATAGTAGGCAGCAGGCATTCTTCCTGAAGTCACCTGGCATGCAGTTCTACATGTTAGATATGTTTGTAAGATGAGATCAACTCCATGTATTAGGTTGAGTCTCCAACTATTTAGATCTGTTTTACTCTCTCATTCACCCATCTCTACATTATAGGGCCATACCATACTAACTTTGGGTCAAAAATGTGAAGTACGTAATTGATGTTTCTTGTGTTGTTCCTCTGGTTAATTTAGGCATTCTATTTCCCGCCACCCTTGAGTGACAGGGCTGTTATGTTTGCTCCTGCTCCTGCTAGGTAGCCATGTCTTCCTTCCCCCTTTCCTAGTACAGCATCTCTTGACCCTACTGCTTCTTCAAGACATGTTCTTCTGTGAGTCTGTTCCCACAGAGTCCAGATGAGTAACTGCCTACATGATCTATTTTATCAGTCACCTAAGGTGTTAGGAAATGCTAGACCTAACTCAGCAATGAGTTTCCAATATGGAAATTTCCAGCATCAAGAGAAGTGTTTGTAGAAGGTTTGTAGAGGGCTCAGGCATTCGAAGCAAGTTAAGGGGATCAATGGAGAGTATGTAAGTAGCTGCCTACTTTCAAAGTATAATTTCCAAAATTAAGTTAGAGAAAAGGCTTTTATAGACAATGTAATGAATTTGTGTCAAAACATATTCTGTTCATTAGTGAGGAAACCAAAAATATGGCAAAGATAGTTCAAGGGAAAATGGGAGAACTGAGTATTTACAGACAATGAGGAAAGGATGTGAAACTAACATTAGTGTGTTAGAGTATTAGATATGATGCAAAAGTGTATAATGTTCAGCAATAAAACCATTACTTTAGGGGATCTCTTTATTGCTGGAGAGCAATCATGTATACCAGATAAAAAGGTACAGGTTAACTTGGAACAATTTGAGTTCTTATCAAGACCATGAAAAAGATCAAACAGAGGCGTATTTCCCTAAGTAATGAAGTAATATTTTGAGAGGGTCTGGGTCATGATATTGCTGATGTGGGACACTGAAAATGACATGGAGATCTTTTCTTTGGTTCAGAGAGAGAAAAACAGAGAGGAGGTGGGGTGGGGGAGAATGTATAGGGAGAGAAAGATGTGTCTATATGTGTTTATATATTCATCTATATAAATATGTAGATATAAAATAATCAAGATATGTGTCTGTGTGTGCATGCACATACATGAATAGATAGATCCTACTCCTCTAACAACTTCTAAAGCAGTAGGTAGCTTGTTAGGTCACAGATGTTGGTTTCTGGATGCTGCCCCAGCTTTAAGTGGTTTACAATACAATCTGATATCAAAGTTGGTTAAAGCCAGTCCTAATAATAATCTTGACCTCTTTGACTAAGGAGATTTTTTTCTGTGAAGCAATTGGAGGCTTTTTTATTCCTAAGGAGTCATAGAATAGTTTTCTGTGTTCCTCATTCCTCAGGCTTCATGCCTGTAGATACTCCGTGGTATCAGACTTCTTTACACACCCTGTCAGTTTAATGCTTGCTATTTGCTTAGCTAAAAGAGCAGAGCCTCAAAACCATATGGAAGGGGAAGACCGTTTGGGAAATACAGTGGCCTGTTAGAAGCTTCTTTGCTATATACTGTGGCTAGTTTGAAAAGCAAACCTGAAGGCACATGCCATGGGGGTTCTGACACTTAGAGCCCACAGCAGGTCAGTCACTGGGTTACCTCAGATAGTTCCATCAAGACCTTAATTTCTCATTCCCAATGCAGGTCCCACTTTATTCTTGGGGAACTTCATAAGGCTTAGGGTGCCTTGATTTACTTAGTTTGTACTTTTTCCTCCAAGAATATTACTTCACCTCCTCACTGCATTTCTCTCTATCTGTCTGTCCCTCAATCCACACTAGATACCAGTCTCAGTTTGCAAGGTCGTCGTCCTCTGGCCTAGATTCTAACAGTGGCTCTGCAATGCTTTGTCTTGTCCCCAGTAGAAGTGGAATAGGAGGAGAGTGTCCAAGAACTTCAGGACATCCAGAGAAAAAGTCCCAAGAGATGCCCCTGGGTGCGAGGCCCTGATCCTTTTATACAGCCATTGAACACTGGACCTGCTTTCTCTAGAATCTGTGCCCTGTGTACGGAGGAACAGAGATTAGGGGAGGCTTAGCAATGAGCTGTCCAACAGCCCCTCACAGAGTCATCCCACATTTTGTGATTTTATCCTTGGCCCCGCTGTGACGTTTCATTTGCAAAACTCAAGGCCAGGACATTTTAATAACCCTTTAGCCTCCTAATAGTATTACTTATTTTTTCATTTTGTAAAGAGACCGAAGTCCTTTCTTAGAATATGTATCATGGTCATTTCTCTCTCATGGTCAGCTGTTTGCAAGGCAATCGTGGGCTTGTGGCTGGAAATATGGAGGAAAACAGGAAGTATTCAGGGCTGCAGCAACTGGCTTGCTTTTCCAGGTTGTGGACTTGCTGCATCCACTAAGTCCTCCCCAAAGGCCAAAGCCTGGGAGCAGTTTGACTAGTGGGGCTCTTGCTACCTGCAAAGGGTAAAAAGACAAGAGGGCAGGGCTTGGTACTGAGGTGACTGTCATTCTCCATGCTGGGTTCCAAGACACATCCTGAGCTGGACTGTGTCCCCACCTCAAACTGTGTGGTCCAGGCTCATGTGCTCTGTCTTCATTGTAGAAAATGAAACTTTTTCCTCCAATAGTGACAGCTCATTTTCTCCATGTGTGACTTTAGGCCATCTATGCTGAGAACAGCAGTTGACTATGCAGTACATACTAGCCCTCCCCACTGGCCTCCCAGAAGAACTTGTCATTTTATAGCCCTCACACTCTAGTTATTCTGAGTCATCCACTCAAAGAAAGGCTTCTAAGATCTAAACAAAGTTCAAGGCATCGCAGTCAATGCACCCATGACCACAGGAGGGGATAAAATGCTGAGTAGAGGGCCTTGGTAGAAGAGATAACGTTTTATACTTCTGCCAGGCCTCTAATCTACAAGGCGGGCACTGTTATCCTCATCTAATCCATGATCAACCCAAGGCTCTACTAGGATAAGTTACTCCATGTTGCGTTGTCAATAAAAGGCAGGATGGGAATCAAACTCAGGCAGCCTGGCTGCAGAGTCCTGCTCTGAAGCACCAGGATGCACCACTCATAATGAATAGGCATTGTAAGGGGGCCCAAAGATAAGCCTAAGAGAATGTACATTTGATCATGTTTCTGAGGTCTACCAGGGAACACTGAAAATAACAGGGAAGACACAAGTTAACAGCAGTTCACAAACTAACAGGGATGCTCCGTGCTACACTGAGAACACAGTAAACACTGAACTGAGTTTGCTATTGGATTTTTTTTTAAATAAACACAAGTAAGTGGGAGATTATCACTGCTTCCCCAGGCATTGGACCAATGTAAACCCAATGTTAAAACACTAAACAATATCTCTGTTTTGTCCATGATGTAAGAGTTAAAGATTTGCACAGAAAACGACGAATGTTGATATATTTTATTGTCATTTCTACATCTAATTTGACTTGGCAGGTAAGAGACTTGGCCAAAACTTTCAAGAATTCAATTAAGCAGAGACTTGTGTCTTGTAAGTCCTGTATTTTTTTTTAATACGGTGCTGGCTGTTTGGCCTTTCCACTCTAGGTTGTGGGATTATAGTACTTTGATGGAATGATAGCTTTGGCCACTTGCAGGATTAGTTGTCCTAAGCATCGTCTGGGGACAGGTTTTCAGTGTGATGTTGATAGCAGGGTCCAGGTTTGATGTACATGCTGAGAACTTAGGTCACACTTGATTGATGGCCACAGTGGCCCAGCTAATTTGGATATGGAACCTTCCTGCCTCCCTGCCATGCTAGACTGTTGCCTGGGCTTTATTGAACACCTCTTTCTTTGCTTCTCCCTGCCCTGGTGGAAAGTGCAGTTTTGAACATAAGCTCCAGTTCAACCCAGCTAGGTGCTCAGAAATAATTGGAGCTGGATCTCCTGTCAGCATCACAGCAGCAGGATGACCGAGGGGTTAAGAGATGTGACTGTTAATAGTCACTGAGAGCAGCCATGGCTCCCTGGAGGCACAGAGAGGCTCACACAGGAAATCGATGTGGCAGAGTTTAGCCTGCTTCTACCATTGTCCCTTTTTGCCAAGACTAGATAGTGGGAGGGATGTCCCTAGAGTATACTATTAATTTTCCGTGGAGGATTGGATGTGGAGACCAGAGGAGTCAACACATAGCCTTTCTTTCAAAATGCCTGCATGGGATTTCAACCTAGGAAACAGTGGAGACAATGGAAGGGTAGCTGCTGAGAATGAGTAGGTTGGAGTGCCCCAGGAAGGTGGGCATGGTTCTCTACCTACAAGCTCACTTCTGCTGGTCTTCACGATTAGATGCAATTGAGGAGCTCTGATACACGACTGAAGGAGTTTCACACTTGCAAGAAAAATCACTTCAGTGTTCCATTCTTAGCCTGAGACATTTGAAATGGGTGCTTCACAAACTCCATGAGTGACTCCAGTCCCTCAGGACTTGTCACCTAGATGAGCCATGTTGAATGCCCTCTTTGCAACTCCTTCTCTCTTACCATTTCATCATCTCTGATATCATTCCCAGCTCCATCTTCTGATCTAGGACCTGTGACTTAGTTCTTCCCTCAGAATGTGTTTGGGGACTCAAACCAAGACAGCAGAGGTGCTATCATGTGGGAAAGGCAAGAAGTAGGGCTAGATCACTTCATTTCCTCCTTTCTTCTGACCCTGCCTCCATTCCTCCTGGTTCAGCTGGTCCCCAAACTCTCTGGGACTCCAGGTATGGGATGTAGGAGCTCCTCATTCCTTCAAATTGAAAATGCCCAGGATGAACTCACAGCACCCACAGCTCCCACAGCCCCCCCTACTCCTTATTTTCCTTGTCTTTGACAGTGGCCTCCAGCATTCCACTCAGTCTCCAGGCTTGATTCGGATCCTACACTTCTTATGTCTAAGCTCACCTTTGCTGTCCCTGACTTCCTTATGCAATGAACCGAATAGACCCCCAGTTCTACCATTGAAATTGTTTCTGAACTACTCCTTCCCTGACCCCTTCTTGCTACTTCCATATTAGCACACTCACTTTGGACCCAGCTGCCCTCGATAGGGTGGCTCTCTGAAGCCCTCTGTGGGAAGTTGCAAAGCCACTTTAGTTATCACATACATCTTTCCACATGCCACGAGTCTTGAATCCAGAAGAGTGGAACCTGCTGGCCTTTGCAGTTGCCCTTAGTCTGTGAGATCCATCTCACCCGGGAATACTGGGAGATGATGTCTCATATCCTCCAGGAGCATCTAATATCTGACAGATGCAAAATACAAATGATGATACCCACCTTCTTGCCTCCAGATGGAACGGCTGCCATTTCTACCCCCACAGCACCCTGTGTAGCAGGGCACGGGCAGTCTTTATTTGGGAGCACATCTAGTTATGCTTCTGTCTTTTCTCTTTCCTTATTTCCTCACTCGTCTTTTTTTTTTTCCAAGCGAGCAGCTTTGTAAGTCCTCTTGTTCTAGAATTCCTGACTGAGCTTCTGCTTCTAGAGAGCCCAAGCTAAGAATATTCATGAAGCAGGCAGCTGAAAGCCTTTGAGAGAAGGCTGACCAATAGGATTACACACTTGGTAGCTTCTTCCCTCACTTGTTTCCAATGTTGTTTGGGGCTCCATTTCTTGTACATCCATCTTGCTACCTTGTTCTTGACTTTCCTCCTTCTCACTGGCATTTTAGGTCAATAGTCCTGTTATATACAATAACATAAGCTTCTGTTGTTGAATTTTGTAAGAACCCTTGTACTTTCCAGGGTCTTATTTCTCTGTATTTTGTTTTTCTTAAAATGTTTTTGTGTGGCTTTGGTATCAGAATAATGCAGGTCTCATAGACTCATTGGTAAATAATGTAGAATTAGTCTAAATTCTTCCTCATTTAGTTGAATCAATCAGTAAAGCCACTTACAGCTTCCTCTTCTATTTCCCTGTTGTTTTTCCTTCCTCTCCCTCTTGGTGTAGAGCTAAGCCCTGTTCACACTTTACTCCATCTAGTGTAGACCTTGGACAACTTATTCCCAGACTCTGGATTCCAGGGCATGGTGCTCGCTCTTCAAGAATGATAAGTACTTGCCATCTTCCACTCTTGAGGGCTGTCTCACATTGTCACAACCAAGCCCATGTATGCTTCCACGTGCATTGTGGAGCAAATGCTACTATGCACAAGGAATGTTCTCTGTATTCATAACCCCTGTCACAGTCGCTGCCCAGAGGCTTTCTAGGTAGCCTAGCTTAGGGTAAAGGAGTACCAGATCTGCCCTTGTTCTCCACCTTGTATCATCTAATCTCTATGCATTCTGACCATTGTTTCAGCTCCTTGAATTTAAATTCTGGGCCTAGGATATCTAGGGTTACCTGCCTCCTGGAGAAACTCACCAGAGAATGCACCACCAAGTTCTGGAATGTCAAAAAAATACACTGTATAGTCATCCAACACTGACATAATTCTCCAAGTATTGGTTATTGATTGAGTCATGTGCAGTTTGACTCCCTTTCTACATCCATGTGTAATATGGTCCTCAATGCCAAGATCACTGTTGACATGGTAATATTAGCATTTGTTGTTGAGATGCTGAGGGTGCTGATTGCTACATGACATCCTGAATGTTAGCTACCATTTACTTGACTTTGCCATTCTTGTTTTCTTTTCTTCCCAGCCTTGGGCCTCTAAATTCTAGAGTACTGTAAGGTCTGCTGTGGCTATGTTACAGTGCTCTGGGACTTATTTTCCACATTTATAAATTTAGAGTGTTAAAATATATATACCTTAAAGTCCCCTGCTGCATTAGTGTTCGACATTTCCAAGTTGATCTGCATGGCCCTTAAATTTTTACTTATTTAGAGAGGAGGATTTTCTCTTCACTCTTGGTGAATAAGAGTCCTGTTATTCCCTTGATTGATATAATAGACTCTGCAGACACACTGCGAGTGTATAAGCATCAAACAAATATATATTTCTAATGAATTATTTACATTGTATATCAGCATTAGTGCTAGTGGTTTTGTGGAAATGGAATTGCAAGTCAAAAATCAGTGTTGGAGGAAGGGAGGGGACTCGTTCTTCACTTCCAGTTAGCGGAAGGTAAAGGTTGCTGGGCAAGCAGAGATTTTTTTTTTTTTCCTAAGGATTTAGGTGTGAAGGGAGTGGAGGAAGCCAAATGACATTTTGGCTAAGAAGGGCAAGAGATCTTTCCAGTCACAGAGAATGAAAGAAAAGACAAATTAAGATGAGAGCAGAAAAAAATGGTGCTTTCACTGTTTAGCTGAATGGATTCTAGGTAAGCTCTGAGTTCTGAAATTGCAAATGCCCTTTACACTCAGGCCAGGCTGTTTATGTTGGAACCAAGGCAACTATGTGCTCTGTAAGGACTTGCACACTAAATACTGTGGAAATAATATCTGAGATATCTGAGATATCTGATATATATATAATATTCACTAAGTTTTCTGCATGCCTCATCTGAGACTTAGTGCTTCCTAATGAAAGGATGGCCTTCTTTCATTATGCCAACTTGTGGAAGCAAACAGTAACATTGTCCTCCCCAATTTACAGTGAGGAAACCATGGTGTCTATTATTAATAGCACTTTCCCTAAGTCTATGCAGCCATTAAAGCCTAAAAATAGGATTCAAATTAATATTTGTCTAATTCCAGGACCTAGGAGAAGGCTCAGATGTTAAGAGCACTTTTTATCTTGCAGAGGACCGGGGTTTGATGCCCAGCACCAACATGGTGGCTCACAATCATCTATAACTCCAGTTACAGGGGATCTGATTACTTCTTCTGGCCTCTGCACATATCAGGCACATGTATTGTGCATATATATATATATATATATATATATATATATATATATATATACACACACACACATATAAATAATACATATATGCAGTCAAATAAGCATACACATAAAATAAAAAATAAATCTTACAAAAGACTCATCTAATTCTAAAACATTCCATCAACTCTGATATGCTAAAATAAAAACAATAAATAATTAGACAAACAAAATGCATATCTAAGATCTTCAGATGTATTATAATTAACCAAGCTCTTTAGTTGGAGTGATCTTGACTCATCATATAAAAATATTGTGTGTGTCTGTGTGTGAGTGTGTATTTTATATGGGTTCATATGTGTGTGCACTGGTGTAAGCATGAATGTGAAGGCCAGAGATTAGCATAGGGCATCTTCCTCTATTGTTCCCTATCTTATTTGGGGACAGGATTGTAGATGGAGAGCTTCTCTCCAGGTTCCATCAAGCCCCTGCAGTCCCACAACACACATATAAAATAATCATACAGACACTTATATTATTTAAACTGCTTGGCCGTTAGCTCAGGCCTACCATTGTTTAGCTCTCACTCTTATATTTAGCCCATTTCTATTAATCTATACTTTGCCATGTGGTTTGTGGCTTACCAGTGTTGCTTACATGTTGCTCATCATGGCGGCGGCTGGCAGTCTCTCTCTGTCCTCAGCCTTCCTGTTCCCAGCATTCTCCTCTTCCTTGTCCCGCCTACCCTATCCTTCCTGCCTGGCTACTGGCCAATCAGCACTTTATTTATTTTAATCAATCAGAGCAACACATTTGACATATAGAACATCCCACAGCACTTCCCCCTTTTTTAAAAGCAAGGTTTTAACTTTTATATAGTAAAATTTCAGATAATAAAACAATTATCAAGCAAGAATTACAGTTACAATATTAAAGAAGATATCATATCTATCTTATATTTGTGAGTCTAAGGTTTTATATCTAACTTATCTTTTATCATAACTGAGGAAATTATAACTATCTATTCTTCAACCACATCAAAGACCTCAGAAGGATATAATATTGTCTGAGAACCGGGAGAAGGATGCAAGCAACTTTCGGGAGTCTTGCAGGGTAGACAGCTGGCAGCCTGGACAGTCACCTAATGTTCCTTTGTAAAGTTGGGGCATTTGTCTTCAGCCCACAGGGCTAGAGTCTCTCAGTCACTTCTCTCAGTCTCCTGTAGAATTTCTGGCAGTTTCCTCTGCGAAGCAGGTTCCTGAAGGACCATTTTGTCAAGCAAAGTTTAGTGGTCACCTTTCTATGGGTCCTGCATGTCCAGTCGATCAAGCAGTCCAAACAAGAACAGTTTCTTGCCCAAATGGCTATTCTTGCCAAGGTGAAGATAAGATATGAAGTGTCTTCGATGCCCATCCTCCTCTCTGAAGTAAATCGGTGTTGTCAGGAGCAGACATGTCTCATTGTCCAGAAAGTCTAAATTTTAAAAATATTTTAAATGCCATATTCTGTAGACCTTTGAAGTATATGAAGATTACCTTTCTATCTGAAATATCTTTATGTATACCTAGAAGGCTTAACTAACATGGCTACGAGTATGATTATCATAGATGATTAATTATTAATTTATTTTTAATTATCCATTACAATGTTAAATGAGCTATATAAACATAATACTTTAAACAAGAATAGAAATATACACACAGTATAACAAAATTAACTTTAAGTTTGTATCAATAGACTAAAATCTATACCAATGTAAAACATTTTAAACAAGTTGTTGCTCTTTAGAAGTAATTTTCTTAATCTACCCTTTTTTCCTATTATATCTATATCATATCCCCTTTTCTTCTTTAGAAAGAGATCACATTTATACTCAACCTGCTTTAAATAAAAATGCTGTTTTTTTCTGTCCCACACCAGAGGGCTCTTCTGATTTGGGACACAAGAATCTCTTAACCTTTTCTTTTAGCAATATGTTTGTGTTTAATGAAGGAGTGAGCCAATTCCATCTCCAAAGCCAGCTTGATAATTTTGGGAATGTGGGCATAGTTTCTCTTACTACTTCCTGCTGGAGGGGTGCTCTGTATCTTATGGGGACACAAAGAAAATTTTAGGATTATGGAGTAGTACCTGAGGGTAAATAATCCTCTGAGCCAGTTGCCTTGAAACCATTCTGGATGTCGGATCATCTGGGCCATGGTGTCATCAGAGACCTTTCAGGTGGTCTTGGCTGATCAAACCTGATGTATCTTAATCTGGAACAAATCCATAGCCTCTGGCTTTCTGTGGAAACAAAAGCAGAAACTCTTTTCCAAAGCAACATATCCTTATATCCAAACTTTGAAGTCAAGGTACCTTTAAAATTTACATATTTGTTTAACTCAACAGCTTTTATGATCAAATCTTTTTCTGCAGTTAAAAATCCCAAAGACAAGACAAACCAGATTCTCTGTGTAATATTCATCTTTATAAGACTGAAATGCCACTGTGGCTGCTGGCTCCGCCCACCTCAGCTTCCCAACATGGCAGTGGTACAGTTTACCACCAGCTATGGGTCTGGAGCCATGTGTACCATCAACTATCAGAAGCAGTTCTATCAAAGCAGCGCATAGCCCAGAAACTTTTTTTTTTTTTAAAACTAGCAAAGGCTAAAAATCTACCACGCAGCAGAATAAAGTACCACTTGTAGACTCCTCATTCCCGCCACACTGCAGGTCAGATGCACATGCCAGGGACCCGCCATAGTAGTTCAAACCGGCAGGCTGCAGCTAACTTGAGAGAGACAACTAGGAAGCTGTTTTTAGCTCCGTTTTAGAATTTTTTCCTCAGGTTTTAGGTGGAAACTCTTGCCAACACATTGGGCGCCATTTATAGTTAGAGTTTTCCTGCCTGGCCCACAGTCAGGACAAATCTCTCTCACTCGCCAGTCCCATAGACACTCAGACCCAACCAAGTAAACACAGAAACTTACATTGTTTACAAACTGTATGTCCGTGGCAGGCTTCTTGTTATCTGTTTCTTTTATCTTAAATTAACCCATTTCTTTTAATCTATACTTTGCCACATGGCTTGTGGCTTACCAGTGTTGCTTACATGTTGCTCATCATGGCAGCGGCTGGCAGTCTTTCTCTGTCCTCAGCCTTCCAGTTCCCAGCATTCTCCTCTTCCTTGTCCCGCCTACCCTATCCTTCCTGCTTGGCTACTGGCCAATCAGCACTTTATTTATTTTAACCAATCAGAGCAACACATTTGACATACAGAACATCCCACAGCACAGGACAATTATGTTCATTTATTCTCTCTGTCTCTTCACTCTGTCTCTGTCTCTGTCTCTCTCTCTCTCTCTCTCTCTCTCTGTGAGAGAGAGAGAGAGAGAGAGAGAGAGAGAGAGAGAGAGAGCAGAGGCATGCCCTAGTGTACATGTGAAAGTCAGAGGACAATTTGCCATAGTTGATTCTTTTCTTCCACCATGTGGGCCCTGAGAACGGAACTCAGGTCCCCAGGCTTGATGACACACTCAGTTTCCACTGAGCCATCTTGCCAGCCCCTGCTATTTTCTTTTGTCACTTGCTGCATCTGAATATCTTTTGCAAAGAAAAAACTACCTATACTTTAAAAGCTATTTGGATTTCACATGCTCTCAATCTTCCATGGTACATCTATAGGAAAAAGATGGCACCAGAGAAAAGGATGAACTGAAAGAAGGGAGTTGAGAGTCTCATTTTTCTTAATAAGGCAGTATGTTTTAGTACATGATTTTAAGCCATGGATTTCAGGGGCTGGGCAGGGCAGCAGGGCCAGTGTCAGAATGAGACTTTTACTTTCTGACTCCTGCTTTAGGAAACATGGATGAGTCACTCACCTTGCCCTCCTTTTTGCCTGTTGGAGAAGGCCCATGCAAACCCATTTCAGAAGTCCTGGCTGGTATGGACCAAGCAGCATTGTCTCTGCTATGTGCTGAACACTGAGTAATGCAGACTTTACCCTTAAGTGCTGCAGAACATAATTCCTTACAGGGCTTCTTTGTGTTCCTCCAAGGATGCATTAATCAGAGTCACCCAGTGAACTTCACAGTTTTTCTTTTCTTGGGAATTAGTAGAATGAAATGATTAGCTGACTCCCAAGCCTGACTTCTCAGGTTCAAATTTTGGCACTGGATGGTGTTTATCAGGCTGTTTGACATCTCCGGGTTTCATCATTAAGAGGTAATAACAATTCCTAACCCTTGAGTTAAAAATGAGGATTTAGATGGATAATATACATAAAATGAGGGGAAGAAGGCTTCGCTACATTAGCTCAAAAATTACTAAAGCTGTAATTTACAAAACACCACTCAAATGAACTGGGTGGGAATCTGTGGCTTGGAGAATCTGAGTCTTTCAGGGACTTTAGGATTTTTGGGTGAGTCTGCTCTTGGGTCTGTCTTCAGAGCTGTCTTGTCCAGTGCCTGGCAAAATCTTCCAAGTGGAAGCCTCTATCTTAGGCCTTTCTTTTCTCCCTCCCTTCCCTCCCTCCCTCCCTCCCTCCCTCCCTTCCTCCCTTCTTTTCTTCTCCCATCTTCATTTCCCTGATTTCCTCTCCCCTTCTTAAGTGCTTTTATCCCTTTATATTCTCCAGGAAACCTTATTTCTTCCAAACATCTTTTCTTGTCTGGGTTGCACTGAGTTCTCTCAAGATGTAACAGTTACCAAGACACTGGCTCAGAAACTATCAGCCAATTACATCTTTTTGGTGCATGTCATCCATCACCTCTGGCTACTCCTAGTGTGTTGGTCCTGTGAGATGATAAATCATTTAGTGTAGACCCACACCTATGTAGTTGCACACAGTCAGAGCTCAATAAATGTGAGGGTTTTAGTGATCTGATACATGGTTCAGGCAGGCATTGCTTGGTGGAGATGTTGACAAGGGCTCCTTTCAGCTGATCTGAGTAATTTCCTTGATCCCTGCTAGGAGAAGTGAATAGTGAGTTTATATTTATGAATCTTAAAAATATAAGTGCGATGAGAAAAATACCACTTGATGTAGATGATAGTTTACATGTGTGTTTTAGTTTATATGTCTTACGTATCTGAAACTCATTGTCTACAGATATTAATCACAACCTAAGCAAGATGATTGGGATCAAGGCAGGGTTCCAAGAAAGTCAGTAAGGTGAAGAAACATTGATTCTAGAGGGGAGTCTCATCATGTGGGCAAAAGATGTGAGCATAAGACTCATGCTAGGCTGAGCTGACACCTTCCTTGGGAGCTCTGTCTGCTTGACATTAGGACCAGACTGTGCAGTTGGTGTGGAGAATAAATCATCAAGCAGAGATAAACTGATAGGGGCTGGTAGAATGAGGGCTGGGCAACATTTGAAGCCCTGTTTTAATTCTCCCAGCCTTTCTCTAATCTATTTCTCTCTGTATGCAGTCTGAAAATGGCTGCTTCCTCTTCTGCTTATGGTAATATAATTATTTGAATGCTCTGGCTTTTTGACCTGAATTTTAGAACTAACGCTTATTTCTTCTATTAGTATAGCTTGGGGTTTGGAAATTCATATTTGACTCACAGATAAGTAAGGATTAATTAATGGCCCAGACTCTTTTTTTTCCCCAAATGAACTGCTGTAAAGTTCTATTTATCTGTACACAATGGACATTTAATTCATTCAACCACATGCAAATTCCATCTTTATTTTTCTTCAATTCTGTCTTCTTGGTTATGGTCTAGCTTTTCACTCTTGTGACTTATGAACAATGACTTTCACCACACATATATAATTTCTCCCTTCATAATTTACTTCATCTGAACATTTGACATATTGCATTTTGTATATTTTCACATGCATATAAATTATGCAACTTCGAAATGAATTTTTCTTTTATGCACATATCCTTTCATGCCTTGATAAGAATACTTAATGAAGTATGTCCTTTGAAGAAACTTTTAGAGAGAAATAAGAGTACTGGTAACAAGAACAGGATAGTAGATAAATAAGACATTTATATAGTCATGCTGTGAATTCAGTTATTGCAGTTGAAGGAAATGAACCAGAATGCTAAGTGTGAGTACTGATTTCTAAACATTTTGCTGGAAAAAAAGCAATGGGTAAACTGCCATGTGGTATTGTAATAAAATGCTGTTGACACATGTTAAAAAATCATCAATTCTAGGTGGTAGGAGCATGGATAGTCCTTATAACTCCACTTGTGGATTTCTGTGTTTTTAAAGAGTGTCTCATTATACAATCTAAGACTTCTAGTTTTATGTGAAATGGGAAAGATCTGAGGGGAATTTTAAAAATATAAATTTATTTTATTATGCTAAAAACTACATGAGAGCTGTCTTCAATATTTCAAGTGCATAATGCAATGTTATTAACTGTATGCACAATGCTCTAACAGTGGATTCTAAGCACTTACTTGTCCGTGTAACAGAAAGTTTACACACATTGTAATGTGCCTTCTATTCCCTCCTTCCACAAGACCCTGGAAACCCTGACTACACTTTCTGCTTCTATGACTCTTACTACTATTTTGTACCTCTTATAGGTGGAATCATTCAGTATTTGTCTTGTGATTATCTAATGTCTTTGAGACTCACCCATGTTTTCACACATGGTGCAATTTTCTTTTTTGTAAAAGTTGGCTAGCATTTCAATGTACATTCTTACATTTTATTTATTCACTCATATATTTGATGGACAAGCAAGTTGCTGTCACATCTTCTGTACTGTGGATAATGCTGTATTAAGCATAGGGATGTTAATATCCTTTAGTCATTTTGACTTCAATTAATTTCAGATCAGTAGATGAGGTACTGTTGAATTATAGGGCAGCTATGTTTTTAAGTTTCTGAGAAAGACTTGTATTATTTTTCAAAATAGAAGCACCAATTAACATTGCTACCAATGATTGCACATGTGTTCTAGTTCATTTGTTACCTTAAAAAAATTAATGGTTATCCTAGTAAATGTGAGGTGAGATCTCATTGTGGATTTGATTCTCATTTTCTTGTGATATTGTCAATGTTTTCACATTCTTGTTGGTCCTCTATGTATAGTTTTGTCATTGTAAAATATGCGTTTGACATGTCACTAGCAGCACTAACCTACTTGAACCCTCTGCTTAATAAACCTATCAGAGAAGTAAACACGTTTGGTTTAACATTGAATATTCAGCAGAACCTGGCTAGATCCTCCTTGAAGCTACTCTAAGGCATGCATTTTTCAACATCCCTTGAAGTTATGTCTGGGTTATATGACTTTGTTCTTTTCTATAGAATGCAGATGGAGGTAACCATCCATTTCTAACTTTAGCCATCAAACTCCCTGCATAACCCTTGATGTCCTCTGCTGCTCTCTGTGATGGCTGCAGACAGGAAGCTGAGAAAGGGTGACCATTCAGAAGGGAGCCGTCAAAGGCAGCTGACCTGTTATGTCACACTGTGGTCTGTGCAACTGAAATAGGCTTCCTTGAGTTGAGTCACTGATAACTAGGGGATAATTATTTTTTCATATTTAATGCTTTATATCCATTTTCTACTAACTCTACAATGAGTTCTTTTTGAGTAGTATTAAAATATTAAAGGAGAATAAAAAGATAATATTCTATTATCCTAAATCAACTTTTAATTTTTTCCCTTTTCCATTGTAATCCATAGACATATTTTAAAGGAGTTTTAACCAACTTGTTGCAAAATAATTTGGAATAAGTATTCCCTAGAGTTGGAATTGTGGGAATAGTTTTATTTCCTTCTTTTGAAAGTTTCTTGGGGCATTAAAAACATTTAATATTTTCAAATTAATTTATCAAATTGTAATACCACCAGAATTTTCCTGCAGTAGGGATTATCACTAGTTTTAATAACTTTTTTTGTTATGAGAAAACAATTTTAGATTTCTGTATAAAGATATAATTTCCTTTTAAAAACCTTAGACAATACAGAAAGTTTTCAGCAATCTTTATTGTCAATCTCTAGGACCCAATAATGGCATCTTGGTGTAGCATTTGGTTACATGCATGTACACAGACAGTGTGCATACTCAAAGAAGTTTTTTAATGATGCCCTTCATATACTACTTTGTTGATGAGCTATGGATATTTTTAATGCAGTAAAGCCTCAATTATGGCAATATTTTAAATATAAACTGTCCAGTTCAAAAGCCAATGTGAATATTCTCATTGTTTATTAAAACTGCATAAAATAAAGCAGTATTAAAATAGTCATTCCTCAGTCACACCAGGTGCATTCTCATGCCCAGTGGCACCCAGTGACTGTAGCCAGTTGTATTGTGCACTTAGAGATCAGTTCCATTAGTGCTGAAAGCATGCTGTACAGCCCTGTTATGGAGTTCAAAGTTCTTCATAGGTTGATTGAGTAAATCATCTGTTCTGAGTAATTAGGTTCTTCTCAGTTGTTACTTTCTAAGTAATGCTGAAGCCAGTGGTTTTGTAGCATTCTTTGGGTAGGTTTGTGATTACATTGCACACTCCACAGAGGAGGGGGCTCAACTCCAACACGATGGCACAGAATTGTTTCAGCTTGGGTTCAGCTCTTGCCATGATTACTTCCTGATTTTTTTTTCCCTCAGACTTTGTTCCCACCCTGTTAATCTTATCTGGGGACCTTAGCATCTCACGCCTTAAACTACCTCTCAGGCCTATTTTATCTTCATTATCTCGAGGGATATAAAACAATTAGTGTCTGAACCTCTGTACTCTTTTTCTGGAAATCGCATTTCTGAAACATGCTCTTTTTCCTTCTTCTGTATTAGTCAGCAATAGGGAATATTATGCCACAGCAACAAATAACCTCGATTTCTTATTGTCAGTACAACCAGGTTTCCTTTCCCAGTCACGCTAATGCAGTTGCTTCATCTTATCCTCACTCCAGGATCCCAGCTGATCGAGTAACTGCCATCTGGAAGGCTGCTGCCATTGAAGGAGAAATAGCTCCACAATTCACGCACCGACTCTTAAAGATGGCCCTCGGAGGCAATATGCAAGTCTTCCATTCGTTTCAGTGATCAAAGCAAGTTACACACTCTTGCCGAAGTCTGAAGGAGGTGAAAGGACATGCGCCTGGGAGAGCAGCCAGAAATAGTTGCTACAGAGCACAAATGGTGTATCTGAAGTTTATTTATCTTTTATTAGTGGCAAAATTTGTGCTTAGGCATAATAAAATAAAGATGATGACAGTGATATCTAATATTTACTGTGTGCTGAATATTTTGGTGGTATTTTGCATACTTATTTAAGCATCCTGATTACCTTCCTTTTATAAATGAGGCATGGAAAGGTTAATGATTTTACCTAAGGTGGCAGAGCAGTAAATGTTAGAACTGGGATTATCATGCTATAGTCTGAACAACTCAGTGCTCTCTCACTATTGTGCTAGCTCTTAGAGCCAAGCTAGTGAGCCCAGTCCCTTATTATTCTTCAAATGAGGACACTTCTGTCCAGACATACTGCTTGTCTGGAAGTAGTGCACATAGGTCTTCGCTGCCTTTGTGGTGATTTGGGAGCCACAGGGGATCCTCCCAGAACAAAGAAAATGAATGAAGTAGTAGTGTGAATGGACTCAAGCCTTTATCAACTGCAAAAACAACAACAACAACAACAACAACAACAACAACAACAACAACACAAGATAGAAAGTTTCCTTCAACCCTGGTATTAAGGACCTGGGCATTTAGTGTGGTTTGTTGAATTTACTGCAGAAATGGTGGCTTTGACTCAGTCCTCAGGGCAGGATTTCTCTAGCTCCATATTCAGCCTCAGGCTCAGGGCAACGAGATTGTTAAAAACAATTCAGTAAAGAGAAAATACTTTGGCCTATGGGGTTTGTACTTGATGTGGCAGTAAATATACTCTCCAGAACCCTCAACTTTCTTTCTGTCCTTCATATCCCATTCATTTCCATTTCCTCCACATGTTGTCTTTGCTTCTAGACCCTGTGGAAAGAAAGCTCACACCCCCATCATTCTGAAGTCCATTCTAAGATACCCCCATCAGTTTCCCAAATGTCAGGAAAATGGTCAAGAGTGGCCTGATGCTTTCTCAGCCTCTCCTTGCCAAGAAGCCTGTGCACTGTCCCTGGCCACAGGGAAATGGACTCCAAATATAACCATCTGACAGTCTTCTGCCTGCTCAGCGCCTGCCCATGGCCTCTGCCATCGTTTCCCTTACTTCCTGCAATTGCTTTTAAGGGAAGGTAGTTATTTCTTCTCAGTAGATGCTGAAACTGGCAGAAATTACTTACTGTGTAGTTCATGTATGATTGGCACCATTCCCCAGGCCACTGCTGGCATTTGTACCCGACACCCCATCTCCCTCCTCTTCGGTAATTTCAGTTATTATCCTTGAGGAGAGTGGGGACTATGTTTATGTTGTCATCCTTCCTGTGAGTCTGGTTTTTATTTTTTTCAACTTTTTTTTTTAACTTAGCAGATGTTAAAAAGTTGCTTAAATTTGCATTTCTTGATTACAAGTTAGCTTGAACATCTTCCAGACATGTGTTTCCTATTTGTGTTTTTCTCCCGTGTAAATCTTGTTGGTTTGAGACTTGATCACTTAGCTTGTAGAGTCCTAGGGGTGGTTTCTAAAAATATATGTATGCATTCTGAGATCATTAAGGAATTGTTCTTTTCTTTCATTTTTGATGCAAATATTTTCTCGTTCAGTTATAATGCATGCTCTTTTCATTTTGTGTATACTTTATAGTGGATTTTCAATCACATTATCACTCCTCAGAATTCTTTTCTTTCTTACTGTTTCTGGCAGGGTAAGTTTCCCTGTTCCAGAATGTAGGGCTGCCAGCAGGGGACCTGGTAGCCCTAATTTCACTTCCTCCCTAGTCCCTAGAAAGTGTCTGCCATATGGTAGAAGCTTAGTAATACTTATTGTATAACACCTATTTGATTTGCTTCATATCTTCCAAAAGACCATCCTCTCTTAATAGTGTAATTGTTTAATTAGTGTCTTATAAACATTTGCTTGATTAAAGTTAAAATATGTAAAGTTCTTTAATGAGTACATATCTCTGATGTTTCCTTCATGTTATTATCCTTACCCTATATATTATATGATACTTCCTTCTCCCTTGTAAAATAACATTTTAATCATATATTAAATCATCCTGTTTCATGGATTGACTTCCCTAACTTTGAAATATTATCATATGGGTTTCATTATTACTGATAAGTTTAATATGTCATAGGTTTCATTTCCCTCCTAGCTCCTCTTCCAAGAATTTTATTAATAAACATGCTCATATTCTTTCAGGTTGCTTTCAGAATCATTTATGAGTCTCTCTTGATGGCTTCTCATGATTGCTACCATCTTATTTTAATATGCATAAAAAGATAATGATTAATTCAGTTATGGATGGACGGCAGAGTTTTCTGTTTGTCATTTCCCACAACTGCCTTTCCTGCCTTAGAGAACTCTGAATGTGTTCTTATCTTTGAGTTTTTGAGTCTCTTCCATTGTTCACAATTGATTCAACATTAGCTGGAGCTCTGCAATTGTACCAGAGAAAGGCCTCAGTGTGAGGGATGCAATTCCTTTTGTCCTGATGGTTAAACTGAGTCAAGTACTTTCCAAGCTACATCGTCTTCATTGACAGCATTGTTTCTCTTTTGTGTTTTTGTTAGGGTTTCACTATGCATCTGAAGATGGCCTCCCACTCTAGATCATCCCACCTCAGGCTCCTGAGTGCTGGGATTACAGGTTTGGGGCACCATATCTAGTTGTCTTCATTAATAGCTTGACTTACCACTTTTACCCTGTAGTGTTTTGTCTATCTATAGTAAAGGTTAACTCAGGGTTAAATATACAAGCCACTTCATAGCCGTCCTTTCACCTTCTACATTCTCTCAATCACATAAGCACCCATTTTCCAGGTTGTGTGTTGGGCAGTGAGGTTCTAGTAAGGACCAAGATGGATATTGTCCCTACCCTGGTGTAGACTGAACTTTGCGACCTCCTTTTCTTTCCTCTACTTCACAAACACCTGGATTGGTGGATGTGAATGGTAATGGGCAAAAACATCGGGGGTGTTTTAGCCTTGAGCTTTCTAGCCAGGATGACATTGTAGGGTTTTTAGAGACATTTTATTTTCTTCCCAAATTTGTCATTTTCATACAATTAGTCATCGAAAGTGAGCAGCAATTGGTAAACTCAGTGAACTTCACCAGGCTCACCCACATCTTAGACATGTTTTTCAGTGTTATAAACCTGTAAATTTACTTGGCGACCCCCTTGGTAACTCTCTTATTTTCTGACACATCAGTAAGGTGCCCTGAAGTTTGAATGTTTCCTAGCTATTTAGAAGGGTTTTTACTTCATCAACAATTTTGATGCTTCTCTGCAGGAGGAAGGACTTGTAACATTCCCATCTCCCCTCCACTGTTACATGCTTCTTGCCCATCCCTTCTACTTCCATTCTCTGTTCTTTACCAGTGGACACAGCACTAGGGCTGACTACATCCTTTGTGTCCCGTTTCCAAACTAACATCCTCTCCTATAGGGTGGAGTGGAAGAGTGTTTCTCAGCCTTCAAATTTCTTCTTCAACAGTCACATAAACAGGCAAAGCACAAATTTGTAAGGCCCACTAAGTGGTCCTTTGAGCTTCATAATTTGAATGCTCAGATGAAGTTGCGGACTTCATATACTTATTCTACACCCGCCTCCTGACTTCAGGAAAGTCTGGGAAGGCTTCAAATAGAATTCAGATGAATCAAGATGTTTATAATGGAAATTACACAGTTGAGAGATACAAACATAGACCAGACTTCTGGAAAAGGTAAAGGCAAACAGATAAATTTAGAAGAAAATAGAAGATGTATAAAAATGATACCACCTGGGAAGAGACCAGTTGAATCAGACTGGTGTAAAAGACCAAGGAGATCCTTACTTTAGTCAAAGCCAAGGGGATAACTAGTCTAAGAAAATGAGTTACACCTATAACATCACTCTAGAAACTGAGATCTTGCACAGCTAAAATGAATAACATTGGCCGTGGTGTCATCTGGGCCTGGGATGCTGCCAAGGGCCACATCTGGGTCTGTGGCCCTTTAGCAGCTAAGGTCGGGGTTGATGTCGATGGCTCCTGTTGCCACTGAGGGCTGTGAGGATGTCCAGGATCAGGTCAGCCAACTGGGTCCACGTTGGTGTCCGAGGGCCATGTTGCAGATGGGGCCATACAGATAGGAGTGGCCTGTGTGGCTATTTAATTCCATGGTAACATCCAGGCCAAAGCTGCAGCTGAGAGCCATGTCTGAGTCTATGGCCTTACTGAAGCCAGGGTCTGTGTTGATGTTTGAGGCTCCTGTTATCATCGAAGGTCATGCAGACACTCAAGGTCTGGGGCCACCAGAGGAAACGGTGACATCCAGGCCCAAACTGATACCAAGGGCTATGTCTGGGTCCATGGTCCAGCTGCATCTGGGATCTGTGTTGATGTCCGTGGCCTGTGTCCCATCAGGGGGCCACAAGAACGATGCTTGATGAAATCAGAGGGCCATGCTGAGCTGGCCCTGCCCTTTGCTGATCCTGGGAAAGCTGGTCCTTTCTCTCACTGGATATTGCAGCAAGAGAGCTGGCCCCTGCACTCAGGCGACATGGCCCCACCCCTCACCACAGGCGAGGAAGAACTGACTCTGACGGCTTGTGGGTAGGGGAGCTGACTCCACCCCTTTGCCCAAAGCAGGCAGCCCCAGTGGCCCAGAGTGATCAGTTCAACTATCGCCCAGGTCCACAGGTGGGCCTTGAGTTGGCCCACCCTAATATCTATCCCATCTAGGACCAGCTGAATGTTGTGAAGGGACTGGTCTGTGGAACAATGCCTACAGGGTCTCTATGACTCAAGTTGGCTGGAGGATATAAAAAAGCAGTTTCGATGAGGATCCAGCACTGATGGTGTACCAGAAACCACAGGCCTTGAACCAGACCAATGACTCATTGCAACACACATTTGCCAGTAAAGTTGATTGGACAAAAGGGTACATGTACTATGTGGTACACTGCTCGCAGTGCCTCCAGGACAAATGAAGAGGTGATGGAGAGATGGGAAAGATGGAGAAGTGAGGAGGTTTTTGTTGTTTGTTATTTTATTTTATTTTGTTCTTGTTTTTGTTTGCTTGCTTTGTTTTGTTTTGTTTTAAAGTTTTCTTTTAGGGGGGTGCTGCAGGGGTAAGGGGAGCTTATGGGGTGACTAGGAGGTAAGTGGAATTGGGGTGCATGATGTGAAATTCCCAAAGAATCAATAAAGAAATTATGTTAAAAAATAACATTGGCCCAACCAGAACATCCTCTTTCTGGAGTCAACATATATCAATCAAAGCAATGTTTTGGGATTTGTTTTTTTGAATAACTGAACATCCATGGGTTTCTGGACACTATGATGTTTTGTGAAGCTATAGGAGACAATAGAAAGGTCCAACTCTTGACACTTGGAATCTTAAGGATACTTGAAATACCAAGGGGCTTATAGTAACAAATACAGATAAGCAATGTTTCAGTAGAAGTAAGTACATGGTGCTTTGCAAGTGAATAGGAGGAATATGAAATGTGGATCCGATGTGTTGGATAAGTCCTCTCAGGAGAGAACAACTTCTAACCAGGAAACTGACAGTGGGAATAACAAAGCCTTAGCTTTTCAATGGTGAGGTGGAGATAATCTTGACTGCAGGTACAAAGGAACATAGATATCACACACCTCATTAGTTACTCTTCACGTTGCTCTGATGAAACCCCTGCCAGAGGCAGTTCACGGAGAAGCTTGTTTGGGCTCAGTTTCAGAGGGTACTAAGGGGAACCAAGGAACAGCAGCCAGAGCTGCTTGGCTAGTGAAGGCAGGAACTTGTCGTATGACTTGTTCAGATACAGGAGAATGAAGAAACAAAGGATAGGAAGGAAGCAGAACCAAGCTATCAGCGTCAGAGCCATCGCCCAGCGATCTCCATCCGGCAGCTAGTCCTCACCTCCCAAAGTCACGATAGCCTCTCAAAATAGCAATACCAGATGTTTCAACATACAAACCTGTGAAGGACACTTTACATTCAACCCACGACGTATACCTATGTCTCCATAAAATAACAGAAACCTAAGTCAGTGTAAAGTCTATCTTTATTCATCACTACATTGGAATTATATTATACTATATGGGAATTATATTATAATTATATAATTATACTAGAACATATTAAGTCCAATAGCTTTTTCCAGAGGTTGTCTGGGCACTGCTAATGTTGGCTTTCATGACTTTCATTTTTGTTTGCTTTTGTAATTCATTAACTTACCCTCTTTCTTCCTCCCCAATTCTAAGATTGATACAATTTTAAACTATGATTATAGTAAAATCAGTTCCTTCGGAGTCCTGTTGCTGTCTTGGAAACCATCCTATTTCCACCAAGGCTTTTTATGTACATGTGTTCTGACCCACAGTTCTTATTTTGCATTCTGATTCTCAAAGGAAATCTACTTCTTTATTTCTAGGAAAAGGCTAATTGTGGCTACTCAAGTTTTGTACTGTTAACTTTTTATTTGCTTTCTTCACCACAGACAAAATACAGTACACATTTAATGTAGAATCAAATTGACCTTCTGCCTGAAAGGTCACTCACCATCCAACAAGGATTCTCCCTGTAACTGAACATGTTAAATTATTGTTTGATAATCATGTATCAGGCATGATATATAGGTGATTCAAGCGGCTGAGCAGAAGTTAATGCTATTGTCCAAAACACTTTCAAATCTGGACCATTGCTTACAACTAACAGATGAATCATCAAACACAAACACAAGTGTTGATAAAGTCCAGTGACACATACTGTCATCTATGAAGGTAAAAATGTCAAGAACATAGATCTTGAAGGCCACTGATCTCATTGCATGGGAGAGGAAAAGCCTATCTTTATGAGACTCTGGCTCAATAAAACAGAAAAAGCAGGTCATGCTGCACTTTAAAAACTCCTGGATGACCTTTCTGGCTTGTTGACATTAGTGAAGAGCATTTTAAAGATTTTCTATTGATGTTTTGTGCTGAACTTTCTTTGAGAAATTGGGGCATATTATGACACCCCAAAACCTTAGTTCTGTTCCTGTCTTACTGTCACAATTTCTGAGAACATTTTATTTCTTCTCTGCTATTTTTTTTTTCAAATGAAAATTTCATCCTTGAGAGTTCTGGTCGATGTTTCAGACTTTGTCAGTTTTGCTAGTCACACATGGCCCTGTGTCATTTATGTCAATCTACAAGATTGATTGACTGGGAAATTTTATTGACTGATAATATTGATCATTTATACAGCTGTCCTCAGGAGGAAATTTTCCTTCACTATCATTTTCCTGAGAAATTACTTGGATCACTATCTTGGGAGACAGCAAGGTGGCTTTGCTTAGACAAGAAACATGGCTGACAATGTATATGACATTCCTAGTGAATGTGAATGGTCCATATCCTCAGTGGTAGTAGCATCAGCAGAAGAGCCTTCATTAGACTAAAGCTCTCATCATGGTACCCTCAGTAGGTATCAATGACAAGATTGACATGCTTGATATTGAGGGTCATTGAAGGTATCACCCCAGTAAGCCAGAGTAAGTGTAGAGGAAGAGAGCTGAAGCACCGTGGCCCTCCAAATTAAATCAGGATGGTAAAGAAGAATCTACTGATGGGGCTTTGGGTATAGGGTGAGAGGTTATTTTCCTTGAAGAGCTGGTAGAAGTGATGGTATGTATACATTCTTTATTAAATGAAGTTAGCACAGGCAACACAGTTAAAATATATACCTCAGTATATTAAAAAGTACTTGATTTTGTTAATATCATGTAGAGTGTAATATTTCTCTTTTTTAAAGTACCAGACTTTCCAAGTAGTTCCATGATCATTGACATCTCAACATGAGAGACATGAAGAGTGTCTGTGGGTAACCATGGAATGGTTTGTTTTTTGGTTTTTGGTTGTTTTTGTTTTTTGTTTTTTTTTGGTTGTGAACTCATGTAGACTGGGCAATCCAAAGTTTGTGTAATACTTACACAGTGGCTCAAACACTGGGGTGCATTGAGAGGTATCTGGGAAATGTAATGTACTTTAAATTACCAAGAAGTAATTTGATCTGAATAAGGCAACTCCAAAGAGAGCTCATTATGTTTCACCAAAATGCAATTGCAAACTGTAATTGGATTTCTTTTTAAGATGAACAGCAAACCCAGGGAAGTTGTGCATTTATCATTTTTGTCAATCCTTTACGAGAACTTGAACACCAGGGAAGAAGGCACACAGTGTCACCCCCTTGGGTAAGAGTGTTTTTATATTAACCTAGAGTAAGCAGGTACTGCTGTGACTCTGTCCATATTCTGTCCACAATGGCCATCAGTGGACATGTGAGCAGAGGAGGCATTAGCCAGTGGATGTTCAGAGGGGGTTATTCTGAGAGCAGTAGTTAGAGATTAGGGGTCAGAAAAGAAGTTCAAGGAAGGTAGATTATGAGATTAGCATGCTAGTCCAAACCTATAATGCTGTGGTTTGGATCCAGGTCAGCAAAAGTACGGAAGAGATATGGGTATGAGGAACAACTCAGGAGACTGGTACCCAGAGCACTTAACGACTGTTTTTGCACATTGGTGATGGTGTTGAAATAATTGGAGTCTAGGCATTAGAAAGGAAGGGTCTCCAGGGTCACAGTGAGCCTTAGTTTTCTATTTTATAAAATGAGAAATGAAATTAGAATAGTTTCTACTTATTTTTTTATGCCCATCATGATAAGATACAATAATTTAAATAGTATAACAAATTTTCCCTCCATTCTTGGTAGAGAAGCCTCACGTCAGGAAGGAGTGATAGTTTTAATTGTCATCTTTCCAACTTCTCATAGATGCCTAAGCACTCCAGGTAGACGCTTGGGTACCAAGGTTCTAGGTTTCATAGCTACATCATCTTTTTCTAATCACTGTTCAGAGTCAAAGACATCTGTCTTAGATGCACTTATGTTGGCAGATTGTCTCATGAAGTAAGTTGTAATGTGGACTATCCAAATGCATGTTTTCTCTTTAAAAAGTTACTTATTTCTTTGGTGTGTGTGTGTGTGTGTGTGTGTGTGTGTGTGTGTGTGTGTGTGTGTTCATGCTTGCATGCATGTGCATGCCATACCTGTGGAGGTCAGAGGGATAACCTTGAGTCTTTGTCCTTGCATCCCACCTTGTTGGAAGAAGGGCCTCTCTGCTGTTTGTGCTGTGGTACATATGCTGGGCTAACTGCTCAGCAAGTTTCTGGGGGATTCTTCTGTCTTTGCCTCTCATGTCTCTGTAGTAAGTCTGGGATTGTAGATGTGCACCACTGTGCAAAGTTGGACATGGATACTAGAGATCTGAACACAAGGCTTCATGCTTGTGTGACTTTACCAACTGAGCCATCTCTCCAATTTGATGGCATATTTTCTCACGGATAATATGCTGCCTTTGTACAGTCAGCTTAGTTTTCAGAAATCATCAAAATCTTAGGAGCATGAACTTGAACACTGGGACACAGAGATGAGGAGAGATACATTTGCTTAGACAGACAAAGAAGCTGAGAGTGGGGGAACTTCATTGATCTACACCGGACCTCAGAGCCAATAAGTAACAGAGAGACAGTGGAGTAGAACCATTTTGATGCCAACACCAACCCACTTACAATCAACTTTTCCTGACTGTGGAAAATTTAAGTCCCTGGGCAAGAATACTGAAGATGTGTTCTTGAGCTGCGGCTGTGGGAAACCCTGCAAAAATCACCCATTGGCCCACTTTTCTGTCTCCAGGTCTAGTCCCCTGCTACCACCCCCTTTTGAACAGTTCTGGCAATATTCGACCTAGTAATCGATAGCGATGATGATCATAATCACACTTTCTCTCTGACCATCCCGAAGAACATTGAGTGTATTAATGTTATTAATTAATCTTCATGACATCCTAGCAAATGAAGCAGACTGCAAGTCGCATGTCCCACTTGGCTGACTGGGAAGCTGAGGTAACGCGCAAGGTTACAGAGTTGCCTCAAGGTGAGGAAAAAAAAAATCAGTAGAGCTGGTGAGCCACAAAAAGCCCTTTCCATCGCTGAAGCTTTAAAGTCTGTTGGGAAGAGGCTCTTGCTATTCTCCTTAGAAGATTACTGCTCAATCACCAGAAAAAAATTGCCACTTGAAAGCCCAAATTTTCTTGGCTGAGTTATTTTTCAATGCTTTTGAGTTTGTTATTTCTCTTCCTCTGGAGGTTCCCATTCTTTAAGGACTGGGGTGATTCAGTATTTCTTTTGGGAAATTTCTTTCTTCAGATGACAACATCTTTCCCCTATAGTGTCACATTGCCTTTACCGTCTGAAAGACTGGAACAGTCTAGTTTGTAATGGGTCTCAGCCATCTGTCCCATTGGGGTTGCCCTTCCTTACTCGGGGATTGAGAATGGAGTCTTGCTTTTCAATGTAACATTTCTCCTTTGGGAGAACATTTGTTTCCTGTATTTCAACATTTTATTTTCCTCAGAGCAAAGGTTGTGTGACTTCACCTCCCTGAGTTGAAAATGATGACTGTTCAGACCATGTGCTCTGCCTAAACGCTGTGTGGTTTCTGCGGTTACTGTAGCATTGGAGGCTGGCCCTTCCTAGCCTTGACTGATTACCCTGAGGCCAGGCCAAGGAGAAGAGTGTTATTTCTCTGTGGCAAGTGTCTGGTTACACTGGAGGAGAAAGGAATGGGATTCCTGTAGGCTGACAGGAAGACCTTCGTTATCTGTGGGGAAAGGAATGATTATGTTTCTCTGTAGTTGGGCAATGCGGTTGCCTTTAACCTTGAGCCTGACCAGAGAATCCTGTTATCATTTACTTTGACACTGTATTTAAAGTCCCACAATAGTTAACCATCTTTCAAACATCGCCAGGAAATGAGTTATTGAAATAATATTCTAATGGTAAGGTACAAGTATCTCTAAGAGCCTAAGACTTACTAAAGATTTTTAAAAAGGCAAAATAGAGGTTCTACCAAATAGAGGCATGCTGCCGTGTTCCCCACCATGATGATAATGGACTAAGCTTCTGAAACTGTAAGCAAACACCCAAGGAAATGCTTTCTCTTGTAAGAGTTGCTGTGATTCTCTTTTTCCCAGAGTTCAGAGTATATAAAATTTTGTTGTCTGACCCACTGAGTCTGTGGTGTTCTGTGATGGCAAGTGACGTAGAGAAATTCATATAGACAAACAAATAACCAGTGTCTCACTTAATCCTCACATTTTCACTAATTAATTTACTTCATAATTTTGTCTCTAACTTTCTACCCTGCTGGTAGAGAGAACACTTATTTACTCTTGTCCCATAAAACTTTTTGACTTTCTGGTGTGAAATGCACTGTTAAGGTATGTATTCACCTGTACAGTCAGCTTGCCCAAGATGGTACCTGGGTGAAGAGGAACTCATAGTTCATAGGATCCTGGGGTTGGGAGTCCATCTGGTCTTCTCATCTATCACACATCATGGCCACTGCTGTGTCCTGTCTGTAGCCAGGGATTTTATTTGTATATTATATTGGGACCTGCGAATGCCTCTGTGGTGGGTTTGGGTCTTGCTGTGGCTCCCCCCTTGAGGATGGCTTTTGTCTCTTTTCCAGTTTTATAACTCATGGCTGCATTAAATCTCCCATGGGCCATGGAAAATCAAGCAAAGAAGAGTGATGAGGGAGAATACTATCTCTTGTCCTCCCATCTGGGACTTGCCTTTCTGCCCTAATGTCAGGCTATCCTTGATGTCTTATTAAACAAGATCATCACTGCAAGTGGTGAGCCTCCTGCTTTTTTGTCCACTGATCCTATGTAGACATGTCTTCTTCCTCCAGTGTTTGTCTTAAAGGGCCAGAGAAATGGGTCATTTGTCTGCACTTCATCTTTTCCAGGCTGTGTCCACGCAAACTCGAATGACAAGAGCAGTCTTTCAGTTCCGACCTTGTCATTTCTCACCTTAAAGCTGAAATTTCAGAATTCAAATGAAGACACTCATCAAAATGGTGGATTCTGAAAGTGAAAAGCACTTGCTTTTAGCCTACGTTTTACAGCTCAACGCCAAGCAATGATTTATTTGATCTAGGATGTTCTAACTTTCCCAGGAAGTATTGGATACCTCAAGGGTGACAGAAAAACAAGCAGTAATTAAGGGTTGAAAAGACAGCCCATGGGTTAACTACTTTCAGATACTCTCAGTTATACTTGTCCTTAGTAAATCTTGCCTCCTACTCACTCCTATCTATGCATCTCTGTCTGTCTTGGTATTCATATGTCCTAGAAAGGGAGCTAAGATCTCTGCTCTCCCTTTCTTTGTCTGTAGAAGCTCAGTCCCAAGTGCAGGTAGAGCCTTTGTGGGGGGCAGAAAGAAACTTCAAGAGCACTTTGATTGACAAGGCAGCATTAAGTAGATTTGGCTAAGAGCTAGAAGTGGATGTTGACACTCTACCCCATTACCTACTAGACTCCCAGCTTGTGTGACTGCTTTTCTAGTGGCTCAGGAAGCCAAAAAAAAAAAAAAAACAAACCTGCTTCAGACTTGGCTGAGGAGAAACACACACACACACACACACACACACACACACACACACACACACACTCACACACACACTCACACACACACACGGGGGGGGGGAGGGGAGGGAGAGACAGACAGACAGACAGACTGATGAGGGGAGAGGGAGAGAGAGAAAATACACTTGCCATAACTCAAACTTTGTAGGTTGTATCTCTACTTGATGATTGTCTTTTCAACCTGACTTCTGAGTGAGCACTGTCCTAATTTCTCAAAAAATTATTCTCTCATAATTTCATACATATATACAAGGTGTCTTAATATTATCTATCCTCATTCTTCCCTCCATTTCCCCTTGGAATTCCCCCATCACATCTTGTTTCCAACTTCATGTCCTCCAATTTTGTTTTATTTTGTATTTAACTCACTGAATCCAGTTTAGTGCTGCCCATATACACATGGGTGTGGGATCATCCACTGGTGTACATGGAACCTACCACTGGCCATAACTTCTAAGAAAAGTGACTCCCTCCCCCGATGAGTGATCAACTTCACAGCCATTAACTTATCAGCTAGAGTTGGGATCTTAGGCATTCCTTCCCCATGCATTTAGAACTTCTATGGTAGTTTGATCTTGTTTAGGTCTTGTACAGGTATCCACAGCAATGTGAGTTCTTACGTGCAAAAGCAAAGTTGTATGGTGTGTCCCAATTTCTTACGGTTCACTACTTCCCCCCAACTCTCTTGCCTCCCCATGATAATGGATGGTTTAACTGCCTGCCACTCTAAGCATCACCCTGCCCTTTCCAAGGAAGGATTTAGTCTTTGATAGATTTAAATGCCAAAAAAATAAATGACTTAGTTGCTTTTGGTCTTCATTTTCCTCCTCACCTGGTAATTTCTGCACATCAGTTTTTGACAGATAAAGATATTGAACCTGCAGGTCTCCAATTGTGATCAGCCTAGAATCTCTACTTCACTGAGCAGGGATCACTGGAAGGATTGTGCAGAGAAATCCCAGTACTGACTCAAGCCCATGCTCAGTACTGCAGAAGAAGTAGGGTGTGTCAGTGATCAAAGGGGAGCTATGCATATGAATGGTAGGTCTCCCCTGTGGGATGCCTCATCCCTAACAGGCTTGAGGGCCAGCCAGCCCAAACAAGTAAAAAAGATACCTTCTGAGAGACAACCTGGGTCTGCCTGATGGTTTGAGCAACCGCAGCTGAAACACGATCTGGCGATGACCTGGACCAATGAGAGGCAGCCATGTCTCACCAGCAGATGCATATTCATCAGACCCCCCACCCACCCACACACACACACACCGTGCCCCCAGGGTTGGGTGGAGGGTATATAAGGCTTGCTTCTTCCTGAATAAACTTAGCTTGTTGTTTTTCTGGAGTCTGTGTGGTCTTGTGTTTACTTGGTCCTCTCCCCCAAAGGAAACCACAACACAGGACCCTGGCGTGCTGAAACCCAGGACATTTGGTACTTGAACAGGGTCTGTTTGTCTCCCTTTACTCAAGCGTGGCACTGGTTGAGCAGCCCCCTAGAGTGGTATATTTCCGTGAGCAGGCCCCTCTACCTTGTGTAATTTTGGTCCCTTCAGCAAATAAATGCTGTGACCTCCACTTTCTTATTCTTGTTTGTCTTATTTGTGAGTCTGTCTGTACGGTAGGGTGGCACAACTTTTGTTCAGGCTTGCCTAGCTGGATCCTCAGGAAACAGAGCCACGATCTCTTGTTGACTTGCTTACCCCTGGTAGATGGTAAGGCGTAGCAGCAGAAACCTTAGAGATAAAGAATCCTGGGTCAAAAGCATCTACAGAGGAAATGTGAGAAACACTGAGAGAATAATAGTTTTACTTTTTTAAAATAAAAATCACTGAAAACAAATTGAATGTACTGCAATGTGATAAGATTACCTCCTGCTATAGGCAGATTAGAAGCTTACACATGAAGATGAATTCACTTACAAAAAAAATTAACTTACTATTTAAAAATAAATCTCATTTTTATATGCATTTAATATTTTAATCAATGCTGTGAAGAACCTAGGTTCAGAAGGTTGAAATAATTTGCCCAAGGTTACAGTTAATAATAAGTGAAACCGCGATTTGAGATATTAATGTATTTGACAAAAAAGTGGGATTCTAATTTTTTTTTTTGCTTTTGCATATGTTTATGTGTGTATTATGCATGTTTGGGGGGGGGCGGAGCGATACAGGAACATGTGTGTGCCTGCATGGTGGAGGTGAAAGTTGACATTGGGAATCTTCCTAAATTACTCTTCGGCTTGTTCATTCAGTCCAGCTTTCTCAACTGAACCCAGAGCATGTTTGCCAACTTACTCCATGGATACCCTCCCTCCATCTTCTTCACATTGGAATTCCAGCTGCCCCATCCACCCAGAATTTACATGAGTTCTGCTGATCCAAACTCTGGTCCTCATATTTAGGTGCAAGTGCTTTATTTGCTGAACCATCCTTCCAGCACTTAAGAGTCATGTTTATATTATTAGTTGTTCTCCTCTGTTTTGTTTTTAACTCATAGGAAATGTGGCTTAAACAATGAGAATTGTAACTATACTGTATTGCAAATATTCTTTTTTTCCCCTGTTCTGATTCTGTAATTTCTTTGATATTGGTCATTTTATTTTATTGGTCTTCTATGCTTTTCTTTCTTTACCCCTCACCTGAGCCCCAAGGCTGATGATTACTTCTTCCCAAGGTTTCTTTTGTCAATAACTAGCTGTGTGGTCTTCAGGGTACAAGTTCCACCCTCTTGAGCCACCTAACCTGGCATTTTCTCATGCTCAGAAGGATGAGCGTGAAGAAAGTACTGGTCCTGGAGTTGGAAGACTACAAAGTAAGAGTTTATTGTCTGAGAGGTCCAGAATTGGGTTTAAGATAAATGGATTCATCATCTTCCATGGAAGTAAATTTACTTGGCGAGTTTCCATTAAAATGGAGTTTGAAAATGTCAGATGGAACTAAAACATTTAAGACATATGGTGCATTAACTAAATGTTTAAACATTTGCCTTTAGCTGCATGAACATATCATTGATGAGATGAGCTCAGTGAGCTATGCTGAACATCTTTTGCAGAACGACTGTCCAGTAGAGAGCTCTATTTCTTGAATTGATGTAATATAAACCATCCCCAGATGCTTACAACAGATACCAAGTATGTGTTATAATTTCACTGCTGAATGAAAATGCACATAAAAATGAGAGGTGTAAATGAGAAAATGTGTCTGTAATCTCCATCATTACCTTTTATTTGAAATAGTCTCTACAGGAGAAGGGTGCAAAGAAGGGTATCATGAGGCAGGAAGCAGTTAAGTCACCGTGATGCCATCACCCTCTCAACTGTCTTACAAAAAACCCCTTCATACTTTAATATGCAGTCAGCAAACAAGCAGCAAGGGTGAAAGTGTTATCCTCACCCCATGTTCTTGGAAGGCATTATTAATCAATCACAGCTCCTTTTCATCCTGCTGAACCTATGCTTGGCCTGGAGATTTTCTCCACCCAGAACTCCAGGGCCAGTTGATTCCATTTGGAACTTTAAATAAAACCTAGTTTTAACTCAAGACATGGAATAATGGTGAGTTGGGGGGGGGGGTCCTTATATTTGGCTTGTCTAAGACATGAGATCCTCGTCTATCCTAGGTCATTTTGTGTACTGATGGTATTTATTCCTTGTGGGGATGACCTGGGGGCTCCTTAGGTCTGAAGAATGAAGGAGAACTTGGGTAAGTCTCTACTTATGCAATTAATCAACCTTCTGTTTCTCTGGAAGCCAGACTGACTTCCTTATACCTTCATCCTTTCTGCTTTTGTATCTGAGTTTCAAAATTTCAATGAGAATCTGAGCATTCTAGATCCATTTGAAATAGAATGAATCACAAACTACCAGAGACCTGGTAACAGAGATAATCACTACGATTATGGAAACAACCAAGAACTTTCTGAAGCAGTGGTATGTGTACGATCTTGAATTCATTTAACCTGATAGGCTTCTGTATTTCCAAAGGAGGCTGTGAATAATAACAGTACCTCTTACGTGCCTGAGAAGGCATGTAGCACCAACGTGCATGCAACTTTCATTCAGTCTATACACACACACACACACACACACACACACACACACACACACACACAGCAAAACCTATTGAGTAAGAGAACCTTAATGACACTTGTGGCTTGAGAGAAATGCAGTCCTTTTCTGTCTAAACTGACCATGCCTTGAATACCTGGGAGGAGGATAGAACCTGTGTCTTTCAGTGGCTGGGCCATTTGAAAAGTAAAGCAGCCAACAGATGCCCTCCTTCCTCAGAGCTTAGCACACAAAAGCAAACGCATTTCAGTGACTAAAAGACACAATGAGTATGATAACTCAGCAATTGAACCTAGGGTGGCTCTGAGCCTGTTCTCACAACTATGTCAACGATTCTACCCCTTGTGTGGGACTTAGGAGATCTGGTTAATGATAAGAGCTACTGCTTTCTTTTGAAAGCACTAAAGAGAATTTCAGCTTCTAAAGCACACCATGACAGAAACAGAGCCTTTGGTACATCAGAGCTCTTGGTAAGTGCCATTGGGTATGATTTCATCCTCCTGATGTGTCCTTTCTGTGTTTTTTTTTTTCTCATTTTCTACATCCTAGCTCCATGACCAAAGTTACTGTATCTAGTGCAAAAGAAGTTGTGATGTGCAATTTCCAACCATTTCCAATGCCTTACATACAGAACTCATCCACAATGGCACGTGAAGGTGGATAAGTAAATGTTTCCAATATCCAATACACAACGGACCTTAATGGTATTAGAATCAGCATTCTTTAGAGTGTACCATACACCAATGGTAATATATGTAGTATGAGAAGATGTTGATGAAAACGTTGAGTGAAATATGGTATGTATCTTAACAGTTGTGAAATGTCTCTACGATTTGTTAAGGAACATGATATCTGAACTATGAACAAAGGTCTTAGTTTCTTTTAAGTGTGTGGCCCCTGGTAGGTCTAACACACTCCAGAGGGTGTCTATAAATTCAAGAGTCTATAGGCAGCACTAGTGGGACTCAATGCATTTATTTTAAAGTGAGGACACAAAGAAGGTTGGGTATAGAATGGGGAGGATGGATTTTGGAGATGGTGGAGAGGGGGATGACAATGTTCAAAATATGATGTAGGAAATTCTTGAAAAATTAAATTAATTAAAATATTTTTGAAAAAGGTCTTGTGATTATCTGTTGATATCCTTTTTCAGTTCCCAGACTGAACTTTGTCCAAGCTTCACGGAGGCAGATGTTATCTATGCTGTGAACCTGGGAGGTCTTACAGGCCTCTTTGCAGTGGCTTTTCCTGTCTTTGCATGGTTTCCCTCTGCGTTCATCTTCTTTCCAGCATGCCCCGCTTTTTCTCTTCAGTGTCTTCCTGCTCTCCACCCTCTTTCCTGTTGCTTCCTCCCATTTTTTTCTCTCTACTTTTTCTACTTTCTCAAGTGCTGAAGAAACACAGTTTATACTCCATGAGTATGGACTTCAAATGTAAACTCCTGCATTCAAATCCCTTATGCTACAATGATTAGGGATGTAATTAAGTGTAAAGTAGTGCGTCTCCCCATACATAAAATGAGATGATAAGAGTTCCCTATAACATTGACAGGAAAATTAGCAATGGATCAAAAGAATTTTTTCTATCACAGTTATTATTTTTTTATTCCTTTATATAACTTTCCCCTTTACCTTATATTCTTTCAAAGTTAAACATCTTCAAGGTCAAAATGCTCACTCGTGGATTAATAAAAAATCCAGAGGGTGGCAAACCACAGCTCAAGCTCTGAGAGAAAGATGCCACGTAGAAGAGGGCAGTGTGTTGTTGAATATATTGAAATGAAAGTTTGCTGACCATGTGTGTTTCTTTTGGTGGCTTGGGAACTTCTTTTGATGTTCCTGTTGCACACAGTTGAGAGGCTGTGTCAGCAACAGCTTTGTGCAATGGTGTGTTCATGCAGGGATGTTCTTTTGGATCAAAACTGTGAAAACCCATAAACTGATGAAAGAGTTGGATAATTGTTCAGTGTTTAGTGTTCTCCGCAACTGCTCAAAGAGGGAGCTGTGTGAGAAGTGAACTTGTGGATAAATAATGCTGGCACAGAATGCTACACCATCTGCAGAGATTGCAGAAATGAGCAGGAGAAGCCAATGAGCTGTGAGTGACAGAGATTAATCTTCAAAGTCACAAAGCCATGTAGGTCTGTTTGGAATTTAGGCAATGCTGGAGAGCATCAAGGCTCTGGGACATTCCTTTGAGGCAAAGAAGACATTTATCAGCCATGATGCTCAGGTGACTGCTGTGTCTGGAATCCTTGATGCCATGGAATAAAAAAGAACCTAGAAGATAGACACTTCCTTTTAAAGTGAGGAGAAGAAGCAGGACACTATGTTCAATCCTTTGCTTAAAATAACTCTATAAGAATGATCTGTGATGCTGTGGGCTACACTAACAGCCATATCCTGGGAGTGGGAGAAGAAATGGAGGGTACTCATCACATCCCACAGCTTGGTTTTTCTAGGTGGTATGTGAATTCTGTTTGGCCATTAATTATTAGATCAGAGGAGATGTGTAAAAATTACAACTACTTTCTGGAATATTTATTAGTTAATATATTTGTAAACATGAGCATGTTTATATTTATTAAACATTCCCATTAAAAATTCATTTTCAATATTAGAACTTTTAGCCATAAAAAGACATCTGTTCACATTAAGCAAAATGAAAACCTTTCTATCAAAATATTTAAAACAACACAAACAGAACAGCTCTGTTTAGTGCACTATGCATACATTTTTCCACTTGTCATTGGCATCTATTTCTAATGCTATCTGTCTGGTATTTTCCTGGAAATTATTTTTCAACATGATCATATTTAATTTTCTTTTCATAAAATGCCTCAGTTCTTATTCTAAGTATGGTTTGTTGTTAATAAATTTAAAATTATTAATGTATTTAAGTGACTTACCTGCATATAGTATTTCTAATTGAATGAAACTTCTCTCTCCAGGTACTAATGTAACCTGCACATCCAAGGAAATCTGCCACAGACAGGAGGCCTTGATGACCATGTTTAAAATTCAATGTGGGGTTGGGGATTTAGCTCAGTGGTAGAGCACTTGCCTAGCAAGCACAAGGCCCTGGGTTCAATCCTCAGCTCAAAAAAAAATATTCAGTGTGCAAACATCTCACCATTTCCCACATACTAATATGAATACCATCCAGAATACCTTGGACATATTTTTAAAATTACATTTTAAATGTATTTTATGTGCATGCACAGGTGAGTGTGAGAGCAGATCCTTAGAGAATGGATTCTTTCTTTTCACTATGTGGGGGCCCAGGGACTGAACGAAGATTATCGGACTTGGTAGCACTTTATACACTAAGCTATATTGATAGATCATAAAAATGTCTTATACCAATACATTTAGGGGTGTGGAGGCACAAATTACATGTAAACCATGAGAGGGTGGCATGTTGGGACAATTCTCCCACAATCACAAACACCAGAGACTACAGAGAGTGAGCCTGCTCCAGCCTCTAATAAATATCCTTTAGCTTCCTCCAAAGGGAGCGCATAGCTTCATTGCTTCTCCAGTGGGTCAGAAGGAGAAGGAAAGCTCATCTTTGATTCTTTTTCAGATGTAACCATGTGTTAAACTGATAGGTCTGATTGTTGTGTTTCCCACAGTCTTAATGAAATTGTAGCAGAGGCTGGAAGTAAGTGGGAGCCTAATTAACCTGGCAGGCTTCAATTTAACATTAATAACAACACTTTCACAAAAAAATGAAAAATGTGAACAGATACTAGACCAGATGGGATGCCAGGGTACCAGACAGAGAGACTGTCCAAGGCAATCCTGGATATATGATTCCTCTCTTCAGATCAATATTCAGACTATCCTGGATCTAATTCTGCCATTGTTGATTAACAGATACCTTATTTTAGGTACATATCTACCTATATTAGTTACTTTTCCATTGCTGTGGTAAAATACTATGACCAGAGGCAACCTGTAGAAAAAAAAGAGTTAATTTGAGCTTACGGCTTCATGGGGACACGAGTCCATCATGACAGGGAGTCATGGCAGCAAGGAGAAGGCCTGGTGACAGGAAACTGAGAAATTGTTTCTTTAACAGAAAGTGTATGTGTGTGTGTGTGTGTGTGTGTGTGTGTGTGTGTGTGTGTGTGTGTGTGAGTGAGAGAGAGAGAGAGAGAGAGAGAGAGAGAGAGAGAGAGAGACTAGAAGTGGGGTGAGGGTATAAAACTCTTAAAGCCTGCCCAGGTAACATATTTCCTGCACGAGATTTCACCTCCTAAATCTGCCCCAAACAGTGCCATCAGCTGGAAGCCAAGTGTTCAAATATTTAAACCCATGGGGAACATTTCTCTTTTAAACCACCACACTATTTTTAATTTGTAATTTTTTTCTTTGGTTTTTCGAGACAGCTTTGTGCCTTTCCTGGAACTCGCTTTGGAGACCGGGCTGGCCTTGAACTCACAGAGATCCATCTGCCTCTGCCTTCCAAATGCTGGGATTAAAGGTGTGCACCCTCCCACCCCCCCCCCCCCCCCGGCTTTAATTTGTAATTTTTAAATGAATACAGAAAAAGTTAAGTGTCTGCCTTACTTGATGTTTCAAGAGAAACTATGGGCAAATCACCAAGAGCAAAAACTATAGATACAAAGAAAACACCTACTGTGTGAGATAGCATCATCACCACACTCCTCTAAGAACTGGCTTGATGCAAATGCTCTGGGGTGATTGCTGCTCAGGCCGATTTTACTCATAAAAGAGATGAGGCAAAGTCAGAAGGAGTTGACTGGGACAGAAAACAGAGGAAAGTGGATGGTGATGTGAAATACCAGTTCTGCCTGTTGGTAACAGCTCTCACATTACATTACTCCACTACAGAAGACCCATAGTTGATTGATTTCTGCCTCCATCTCCATCCCTGGAACAGACATTCCCTTCTTTTGGACCATGGGCTGCCCTGTTTCATTGTTACTTTCCCCATGACCACCACATGGACAACATTGTTATCATCTCCATTTTCTGGGTGAAGAAGTTGAGGCTTTACCAGGTTAGAAAGAAAGTACTAACAAGGGATGCACTCAGTAAAAAAAAAACCAAGCCGGGTGGTGGTGGTGCACGCCTTTAATGCCAGCACATGGGGAACTGAGCCAGGCAGATCTCTGTGAGTTTGAGGGCAGCCTGGTCTACAGAGTGAGATCCAGGACAGGCACCAAAACTACACAGAGAAACCCTGTCTCAAAAAACCAAAGCAAACCAACCATTCAACCAACCAACCAACCAAAGAAACAAAAACAAACCAAAAACAAAAACAAAAACAAAAAACTCCAGTATCTTTGTGTTCTTTAAATGCCAATTCCTGGCTACATAAGTTCTCAGAAGTTAGCAATGTCAATTGTTTACCCAAATCTGGAATATCCAATGTTGGTCCTATTCAATACTAGGTAGAATTTCATAAGAAAATGTAGTGTCCTTATTAAAAATGGCAATTCAAACAACTTAGTAACAATTTCAGAGAATTAGAAATCCATAGACTCGGGCTGGAGAGATAGCTCAGAGGTTAAGAGCACTGACTGCTCTTCCAGAGGTCCTGAGTTCAATTCCCAGCAACCGCATGGTGGCTCACAACCATCTGTAATGAGATCTGGCACCCTCTTCTGTATACAAATTGAATAAAAAAAGAAATCCATAGACTCCTATGAGGGATTGTTAATCTCTAAATTTGTTTAAATGGTATCCTGAGAGAATGGGTAAATTTTACCCATTAGCAAAAATAAGTTTTGTCATGTCAAAATAAAGTATAAACTGGCTTATGCTGCAGAACCAACCCCCAAATCTAGGCAGTTTCTTGGTCATGCTATCCACGTATTGTAGATCAGCAGGGGCTGATTTTCCAGAATAGGGACTTAGGGACTCAGATTTACAAGATAGTTAATCTAGTCAGCTCCATGTTACTATAATGAAATGCCTGAGGCAATCAAGTTATAAAGATAAAATGTTTCATTTCATGTAAAATAGCCTTTCCCTGTGAAAAAAGAACGAGCAAGCAAGCCAACAATTAAAGACAAAATTAATTTTCAGGTCTGGAGGTTATAATGCACAGGTGGGCAGGCCCATTGCTTTCTGCCTCTGGCATGAATGTGGTAGAGCATATTGCTAACAAGCAGAAACAGGAAGTAGTAAGAGGCTGGGTTCCCACACACGACTGCCCTAATGTCCTAGCTCTGGTACCCCCCTGTGACCGATGGACATCTCAATTTGTCTCATGTCTGAACATCCATATCACCACCATGAGGACGGCTAACATGTGAACCTTTGGAGGTCTTTACAGCTAGTCATTGCTGAAACTTTGTCCATCACCCCTCAGGGAGTTCATGGAGCCTTTAGTGCCCCACATTGTGCCATGCAGCCCAAGAGGGGACCGACTTATATCCCCAGACAAGTCTTTGGGCAAAACAAATTGCTTCATTTTATCTAACTACAAGGGACAAGCAGTACACTTCTGCCCACATACAAAGTAGAAAAAAAATATTTGCCAAACAGGAATAATCGTTGTGTATATGTGCTACTATAAATGCTTCAAATTCTTATTTTATTTTCAGTTTTCATTAAATCCCCCATTTCAAGCTTCAGGTAGTTTCCCTGAATAATATACTCTATTACCAGATAGACAAACCCTTGTTCACATCTGTTAACAAAAGTTCTTCGTTTCTAATGGAAGAACCTCAGGTTTTAAGAGTCATTTCTGACTTTTCTAAAAGGTTCTTTTAAAAATGACACCAACTCCTAGCTAGGGGGGATTCTTTAAGGAAATATGTCATTTTCTTGTCTAGAAGTCAATGAGTTCACAGAAAAATAAGGGCAGGACTGAAAGGATGTGGAATAAAAGACCCAGTTAAGGCCTAAAAGATGCCAAATTGGAAAGTGTTACTTTCCTTGTACCATCCATCACTGCAAATGGCTCAGCAGGCAAGAGACGATCTCAGGCTGGCAGTCTTGCCATAGAAATAGATCATTTCAACAGGAGCAGCAGAGCCACAGAGCCCCACACGGCTGGGAACCTTCCCCAGACCAGCTCAGAATCAAAAAGGTGAGAAGTGAGCGAATAAAAAATGAACATTCCATCAAATCTTAATCGGCCAAAAGCTCAATCAATCTGGGTGATCTCTTGTGGAGGCAGTTTTGGGAGGATGTCCCTAAATATTAATCAGCTATAACTTACTTTGGAGTCATCTATTCAGCTTTTTTTTAAAAAAATTAATTTATTCATGAATTTTCCCCCTCTTTCTCTCCCCCTATTTCCCCAGTCTACCCCACCCTCAATCTACCCCTTCTCTGTTTCTGTTCAGAAAGAGGCAGGCCTCCCATGGATATCAACAAAGCACAGTGTATCAAGTTGCAGTAAGACTAAGCTGCTCCCCTTGTATAAGAGCTGGGCAAGGCAATCCAGTATGAGGAGTAGGTTCCCAAGAGTCAGCCAAAACATTTGGGACAGCCCCTGCTCCCATTGTTAGGAGTCCCCCAAGTACACCAAGCTACACAACTGTCGTATTTATAGAGGGCCTAGGTCAGTCCCAGGCAGACTCCTTGTGTGTTCAGACTGTGAGTTCCTATGAGCCAGGTTAGTTGTTTCTGTGTTTTTTTTTTAAATGTCCTTGACCTCTCTGTCTCCTATAGTCCTTCCTCCCTGTCTTCAGCAGGATTCCCTGAACATTAGCTTTGGCTAATGTTTGGCTGTGGGTCTCTGCATCTGTTTCCATCAGTTACTGGATGAAGGTCCTACATATCCATTATTGCTAGCAGTCTTTGCTGGAGTCATGACTATAGATTTGTGAGAAACCTTTCATCAGGTTTCTACCTGATCCTTAAAATGCCCCCCCCCCCTTTCCAGTCATCTCTTTCAGTACTCTCCCCTCCATTCACTCCCTAACCTGATCCCTCAAGTTCCTATCCCCACCTGGCCCCGAGTCCACCCAGAAGATATCTTCTATTTCCTCTTCCCAGGGAGATCCATACATCCCCCACTTGAATCCTCCTTGTTTCCTAGCTTCTCTGGGGCTGTGGATTGTAGCATGATTATCTTTTACTTTACAGCTAACATCCACATATGAGTGAGTATATACCATGTTTGTCTTTCTGGGTCTAGATTAGCTCACTCAGGATGATATTTTCTAGTTCCATCCACTTGCCTGCAGATTTGATGCTGTCATTGTTTGTAACAGCTGAGTTACACTCCATTGTATAAATGTACCACATTTTCTTTATCCATTCTTCAGTTGAGGGGCGGCTGGCTATTTTCAGGTTGTGGCTATGACAAATAAGGCTGCTATGAACATAGTTGAGCAAGTGTCCTTGTGGTATGTTTGAGCATCATTTGGGTGTATGCCCAAGAGTAGGTCTTGAAGTAGAATGATTCTCAATTTTCTGAGAAACCATCACATTGATTTACAAAGTGGCTATACAAGTTTGCACTCCCACCAGCAATGAAGGAGTGTCCCCGTTGCTCCACATTCTACCCAGCATAAGCTGTCATTTGTGTTTTTTATCATAGACATTCTGACAGGTATAAGATGGAATCTCAGAGTCATTTTGATGTGCATTTCCCTGATGGGTAAGGATGTTGAACAGTTCTTTAAGTGTATCTTGGCCATTTGAGATTCTTCTGTTGAGAATTCTCTGTTTAGATATGTACCCTATTTTTAAATTAAATTATTTGGGTTTTTTGGCATCTAATTTCTTGAGTTCTTTATATATTTTGGAGATCATCCCTCTGTTAGATGTGGAGTTGGTGAAGATTTTTCATATTCTGTAGGCTGCCATTTTTGTCTTATTGATGATGTCCTTTGCCTTACATAAGCTTTTCAGTTTCATGAGGTCCCATTTATTAATTGTCAATCTTAGCGCACATGTTGCTGGTATTCTATTCAGGAAGTTATCTCCCATGCCAATGTGTTCAAGGGTATTTTGTACTTTCTCTTCTATCAGGTTTAGTGTAACTAGATTTGTGTTGAAGTCTTTGGTCCACTTGGACTTAAATTTTGTACAGGGTGATAAATATGAATCTATTTATATTCTTCTATAAGCTGACATCCAGTCATGCCAGCACCATTTGTTAAAGATGCTTTCTTTTTTCCATTGTATAATTTTGGCTTCTTTGTAAAAAATCAAGTGTCTGTAGGTTTGTGGATTTATGTCTGTGTCTACGATTTAATTCCATTGATTCACTTGTCTGTTTTTATGCCCATACCATGCTTTTTTTTTTTTATTACTTTAGCTCTGTAGTAGAGCTTGAGATCAGGGATGCTGCTACCTCAGGCAGTTTTTTTATTGTACAGGATTGTTTTAGCTATCGTAATTTTTTGCTTTTCTATATGAAGTTGAATATTGTTATTTCAAGGTCTATAAAGAATTGTGTTGGGATTTCTGAAGGGATTTCATCCAATACAAGGAAGTTAACTACACCCACAACAACATAGGTAATAGATAATCACACACAAGCAAAACCCAAAGAAAGGAAACACACACATACACCACCACCACCACCACCACCACCATCACCACTACCACCACCACCACCACCACCAACAACAACAACAACAATAACAGGAACTAACAATCACTGGTCATTAATATCTCTCAATATCAATGGATCCAATTTGGCAATAAAAAGATGCAAGCTAACAGAATGGATATGAAAACAGGATCCATCCTTCTGCTGCATGCAAGAAATGCACCTCAACATAACATAAAAGGCAGACATTATCTCAGAGCAAAGTATTGGAAAAAGATTTTCCAATCAAACATACTTAAGAAGCAAAGTGGTGTAGCTATCTTAATATCTAACAAAATAGACTTCAAACCAAAATTAATCAAAAGAGATGGAGAAGGACATTTCCTGTTCATCAGAGGACAAATACACCATGATTATGGCTCAATTATGAACATCTCTACTCCAAACACAAGGGTACCCACATTTGTAAAAGAAGCATTACTAAAGCTTAAATCACGTATTGAACCCTATGGATTAATAGTGTGTAAATGGAGGCTTTTTTTGTCCTGTAGCTGTTTTTAAATAATCACTCAGAGGGTTAATATTAATTATAAATGTTTGGCTGTTGTCTCCTGATTCTGCCCTTCCTCTTCCAAAAATTCTCCTAGTCTAGCTTTCCTGCCAAACTTCATGCACAGCTACCAGCCTGTCTGCTTTTTACTAAACCAATTCAAGTGACAAATCTTTACAGTGTATAAAAGGATTGTTCAACAGCATTTCCCCCTTTTGTCTAATTAAAAAGGAAGGTTTTAACTTTAGCAGAGTAAGATTATATACAACAAAACAGATATTAAGTAAGACTTACAGTAACACTATCTAACCCATTTGCATTTGGCAAAATTAGAGACAATAATTATCTTGGTGAGTCTAAAGTTTTGTATCTAATTTGCTTTCTATTATACCTAAGGAAAACTATAATTATAACTCTTTAGTCTTTAACTCCATCAAAGACCCCAGAAGAGTGAAATGTTACCTAACAACAGGGACCTCAAGCTGCCTGGACAGTCACCCCAAGTTTCTCTGCAACATTGGGGCATACAATCCTGGCCTACAGGCCTAGCATGTCTATCAGAATTTCCTATGAAGCAGAAGTTTTGAAAGACTGTCTCACCTTGTCTTGGCAAAGTTCTGCAGTCACTTTCTTTTGTGTCCTACTTATCAAATTTGGACAGTTGACAAGCCTTGATACATTGAAAACAAACTCCATAACAAGTTTCTCCAATGCCCATCATCCTCTTTGAAGTAACTGGTGCTGCCAGGAGCAGATGTGTCTCACTGTCATGTTGTGGGATGTCTTTGTTTACAGTGTGAATATGTGTTGCTATGATTGGTTCATAAAGAAGCTTCTCTGGCCTATGGCAAGTCAGGTTATAGCCAGGCAGGAAATCCAAGAGAGAGACAGGAAGAAGAAAGGAGAAGTGGAAGAGAAGCCAGCCTGCTACCCAAGGAGCAACATGCCAGCAGATTGGTAATGCCATGGCCATGTGGCAATACATAGATTAAGAGAAATGTGTTACTTTAAGATGAAAGAGCTAGCTAGCAAGAATTCTTAGCCACAGCTATACAGTTTATAATTAATATTAAGCCTCTGAGTGATTATTTTATATGTGGCTGCAAGACTGTGGGTGAGAGAGATTTATCATGATGATGGTCCAGGCAGGACATAGGAAATCTTTTGACTACACTGTCAAGAAAAGTTTAAGTTCTTAAAACATTTTAAATGCCATATTCTGTAGGTCTTTGAAGTATTTGAAGATTAAATATTTAATTGAAATATATTTTTGTATACCTAGAAAACTTAACTAATATCGCTTTAAGTTTGACTATTATAAATGACTATTAATCTGTATTTTTAAATTATACATTACATTTTTAATGAGCTGAATAAATAGAGTAACTTATTTAAGAGTAGAAATATATATATAGTATAACAAAATTGACTTTAAATTTGTATCAATAATCTATAATTCATGACAGTGTAAAATATTTTGAGATTAACTGTTGTTTTTTGGATTAAAGTAGATTCAATAATATACCCTTTTTTATCATAATAATCTACTCTTTTCCCCATCATTTCTATATTATATCCCCCTTTCTTCCTTAGAAAGAGATTGACTATGACCATCAACAATATATAACCAACTCCTCTTAAATGAAAACAAACATTCATAAACAATATTTTGGGAATCTAGAGTACTTACTGTTGATTGGGGATGCTGGTAATCTTATGGGGGTCCTGAGAAAATTTAGAATTATAGTCAAGTCCTGATTGGGGTATTTTGTGTAGCTAGTTCATCTCAACAAATATCCTTGAAGCTGTTTTGGATGCAAAACTCAGAGAAAATTATAACAGAGGTGTACTGAAAGATTGGATCATCTGGGCCATCCATTTTTATTGGTGTCTGCTCCCCTTGTTTTGAAAATATAGAAAAGTTTAAAGATATCATATACATATCTGCATTAATACAAATATAAACTGTGTATTATACATAAGCTAGCTAAAGATAATTTTTTGTTTTATGTTTAAGGAGGTAAAATAAATGTCACGTGTAGTTACATTGTAGTTACTTTAGGTTTATTTTTCCAAGTCTGTAGTTAGGATTTCAGGGGGTCTTCCTCAATCAAACCTGATTTTTCTTAACCTAGGATGAACCCATAGCCTCTTATTTTCTGTGGAAATAAAAGCAGTACCTCTTTCCCAAAGTAACATATCTAATTTAGCAGCTTTTATAATCAAATACCTCTCACAGTTAGCTCATTAACAGTCAAAAAATCCAAAGAAAGCACAACAATGTATATAATCCAGACCCTTTGTGTATTTTCTATCCTCACATGGCTCAATTTCTTTGTATTACCTTACTCCCCTTTCTAAGGACTTTATTTTAATTTTAAATCTATATATATTTTTAATTTAAGGATATATATATATATATATATATATATATATATATATATATATCTTTTCTCTCTCAAGCCTATGCATATCTTTTAAAGACACCATGACCTGTTTAGAGGTCTTTCTGTCTGAATCTGTTTTTACTGTGTATCTTTAACCCTTTTTGTCTGTATGAGCAAAAGCTAAATCTATCACACAGTGCATTGCACAGTTTGGAGATGCCTCTGGGTACTGTGGCAGGAATCTGCCATGCTGTAGCTCAAGCGTGCACCTCATGGCCAGGGGAAGAGACATGAACTATGAAGCTGCTCTTGGCTCCATTTTTGTGTATCTAGAACCCTTTCTTTTAAGCTTTTTTTTTTTTTTTTTTTTGAGACAGGGTTTCTCTGTGTAGCTTTGTACCTGGAACTCACTTGGTAGACCAGGCTGGCCTCAAACTCACAGAGATCCACCTGGCTCTGCCTCCCGAGTGCTGGGATTAAAGGCGTGCACCACCACCACCCGGCTTAAGCTTTTTTATACTTTATATGTATGTGTGCGTGTCACATTGGAGTGTCATATGTAAACAGAGGCTTCTCTATCCTGCTCCTTCCTTCAACTGCTTTTAAATAATCACTCAGAAGCTTAATATTAATTGTAAATGTTTGGCCATTAGCTCAGGCTTGTTTCTAACTAACTCTTACACTTAAATTAAAGCATAATTCTTATCTATGTTTAGCCACATGGCTCATAGCTTGTCACCTCATTTTCTACACGCCCTGCTTGCTTGGTGACTGGCTGTAAAATCCTGACTCTGCTCTTCTTCTTCCCCAAATTCTCCTAGTCTGGCTTTCCTGTCTAACTTCCTGCCCATATACTGGTCTGTCAGTTTTTTATTAATACAATTGGAGTGACAAATTTTTACAATGTACAAGAGGATGATTCCATAGAACTGGTGGGAGACTTCAACACCCTATTCTCACCAATGAAACTAAACAGAGAAATAATGGAACTAATAGACATTATGACTTAAATGGACCTAACATCTATTCAGCTTTTTAAAGGGGATTGGTCTCTTCATACATAGATATCTATATGCCTCCTTGCCTGCTTTACATATAGAAGGGAAAAGACTCTATTGGCTGTAGTCTTGGCACATGATAATGGTGAAAATTGTAGCAGACATCCAAACACATGTGCTGAAAATGCCAGAGAGGTTCAGCTTTCAGAGTTATCAATGCTATACGTAGAAAACTTGCAATTGCATCATTGTTCAACTCCTATCAATGAGGAAAATTCAGTTCAAGAAATAGCTATTGAGGAACTACTAATATGCCTACAAGTAATTTTCCTACTTCAAAGGACCATATGAGATGAAAGGTATTGTGGTCCTGCAGTGTATTCAAAATTACAAAAGAAACTCAGGTCAATAGGTATAAGCAATGAAGAGCCATGAGACAAAGTGGAGAGATTGAAGTTACTGACACAGTAGGCTGATATTTGTAGCTTATATTCTAAGTCTAAAAGTAGTGGTGAAAGAGCAGGGCTTACTTTGATGTCTGTGTCAAAGCATATTTTATACGACACAGAGCAAAGAAAATATTTGGACCTGCTTTTGTAAGTATGGGATGCTGACTTCAAAAGCAGTTTGATTGTTTATCATATCATCTGGCTAATTAGGCAGGTTCTTTGTGTGGTGTTAAATGAACATATTTTTCTATTATCTGGCAGAAATCATGACATGGACATGGCTTATAGTAATTTGTGGCTGACAGGTATATGGAGAAACTGATAGTGATATCAACTGCTTTTGAATGTGATGTTAGTGCCAGAAGTGTATGACCACATGTCAAAGTTCTAAATGCAATTTAGAATCACCAAAGTTATATTATTAATGTAATCAACTAATGCTACTACAAATATAAAATTATTCCTCAATATGATTATAGTGTTTGGTTAGACTAGGTGATATGATTAATTGTGCCAATATTTGGCATATATTTGGTAATGAAAGAAGTATTATTATTAATAAAGATATCCATACAGTGGTGATAAAATAATCAACTTACCAAGGAGATTTAATAATTCTAAAGCTACAAACATCCATAAAGTTCAAGTAAATACAACAAATATTAAGATGACTAAAAGAAAAAGATAACTTTTTTATCAAAGCAGGAGGTAGAGATACTTTTCTCGAATGATTAATAAAGTGCATGAGAAATTCAGTATGAGCATAGACTTTTTTTTTTTTTTTTTAAACGAAACAGGGTTTCTCTGTGTAGCTTTGTGCCTTTCCTGGAACTCACTTGGTAGCCTAGGCTGGCCTCGAACTCACAGAGATTTGCCTGGCTCTGCCTCCCGAGTGCTGGGATTAAAGGCGTGCGTCACCACTGCCCAGCGAGCACAGACTTGTAATGGAACCTGATAGGTATTTATGGTGCACTGTAGGCAACAATTGTAGCATCTCTCTCTCTCTACACAAATATACATACATACATTAATTACTTATACATAATTACATTTTAATTTATGTGTATGTTTTGCCTGCAAATGTGTCTGCACAACAGGTGACTACAGTGACCAAGGAGACCACCAGGTCCTCTGGAACTAGAGTTACAGATGGTTGTGAGCTGTTATGTAGGCACTGGGACTCAAACCCTGGTCATCTGGATGAGTAGTCAGTGATCTTAACCACCCAGCTACCTTTCTAGCACATAGAAACATATTTTTTTTCCAAAGAAACATAAAAGATCTCAAATGGCTTACCTTTGAAATTGTTCACAACATATTTCAAAGGCTGGACTGGTGAAGACCAGCTGTGGTCCTGCAGCCTCTTGCACATCTTCAGCTGCACCATTATCTCCAATCTGCAGTGTGGAGCTGGGAGGATGAGTTTGTTTTGGTGAAAGGAGCATGAGTGATTATAATGGTTCTCTGTCTTCTTGTTTATCTCTCTGTCTCTGTCTCTCTGTCTCTGTCTCTGTCTTTCTGTCTATCTGTCTCTCTCTCAGCTAGCTCTATGTAGCTAACTGTATGATATCTGGCAGAACAAAGTTACCAGGTAGATAGTGCTTAGATCCCTAGGTTGTAACTTGGAGAACAGCTACCCCCAAAATGTACTGAGCATTGCTTTATGTGACAAGGACGTGGGGCGTGGGAGTTCACATTCCTCATGGTTTAGAACTGCATATAACAAATGGCTGAATGAAACAATATTCTACAACTGCATTTGTTAAAAATCAAACAGTCCTAATAATGAGGAAAGTCGTATGCTTGCAAATTTAGAATCCATTTTAAGCAACTCATGGATAAAATAATAAATAATGAGGAAAATTGGAATGTGTTTAAAACCATGGACAATTAAAGTATTAACTGCTAAAATGTGTAGATAATAGCTGAAAGCAGTTTGTGGGAAAATACATAGCCTATGTCAATATCAGAAAACAATGAGGCTTTAAAATAATGAACTAGATCTATAATTTAAGGAATTAGAAAATCACTAGCAGAAGGTAGATCAGAGTAGAAAGCTGTGAAAGACACCAAACATGTCCCAGAGGATTATCAAGCTTTCTGAGACGTGATCATACACAAGCCAGGGTTGGAAATTGATATGTAGCCCATGCTAGTCTCAAATTGCTGATCCTCTGTTTCTGCCTCCTGGGTGTCAAAAGTTGATTCTTAATTGAAAATATATAATTCCCATACCATAATGTTCATCACTGACAATGTAATGTTCTTCACCACATCCATAAACAGTGCAATTATTGTCACTACTTAGTTCCATAACATTTTCATTACCTTCAAAAGAAACCCTGAAGCTATGAGCAGTAATGCCTTAGCCTCCACCCAATTACTTCCATTCCTGGCAAGCACTGATTCCCCTCTCTGTATTGATGTGCTTTTCTGGGAAGCTTCATGTGAATGGAATCCTACAGCATGTGGCCTTTGAATCTGGTTTCTTACCTTGGCACAACGTTGTCATACTTTACCCATTTGTTACCTATGTCAATCCATCTTTCCAATATATGGTAAAAAATATTCTCAATGAAGCATGCTAGATTTTATCAGTTCAATTATTGGTCGATAGCTATTGAGGTTATTAAAATGTTTGTGCTACTAAGAATAATATTTTTATGAAAAGTAGTATGTAAGTTTTATATGGGCATATTTGTGGCTCTCTATATGAGGGCTTATAGGATACACAGTATAAAGAATGCATATGTTTGCATTATACTTATTCATTTGTCCAACAGTCTTGAGTATAAAAGTAGAGGTAGCATTGGCAGGTCTTATAATTTTACGTTTGACTCTTTGAGAACTCATCAAATCATTATTTTCAAAACAGCTGCACCATTTTTCACACCCACAGCACTTGAGGAAGTTTTTGTTTTCTTCACTTTCTCAACATTTGATGTTTTCTTTTTTTTAATTTCGTCATTCTTGAGTATGAAGTGGTGTTACACCATAGTTCTGTGTTTTCTATTTCGAAAATTGTTATCATTATTTGTTTATTGGCTCAGTTTTGCATCTTTTTTTTGTAGACATAGCTGTTTAAAATTTTTGCTAATTTTAAGATTCCACTGTTTGCATTTTTATTGTTGAATTGCAAAAGTTCTTCATATATTCTGGAGTAGACCTATAAGGTACACATAATTTACAAACTATTTATTAGATACTATATATTTCTTTTAAATTTATTAATGGTACAAATTAATGAATAAAAGTTTTTAACTATAATGAAGTCAGATTTATAAGTAGTAGTGTCTTCATATTTGTGGTTTTATTATCATTAATTTCAATTATCCATACTTAACTGGTGTTCAAAAATATTAAATGGGAAATTCCAGAAATAAACAACTAAAAGTTTTAAATTACATGTGAATCCAAGGAATACAATTAAGTTCTATACCATCAGCTTCTACCCTACCCAGGAAGTGAATCATTACCTTTGTTCAAAGTATCCATGCTGATTATTCTACTCACCCATGTTTACTTACCAATAATCTCAAGATACAACAGTAACAATGCTGGTAATCAGATATGTGTTCCATTTCTCTATTGGTCTTCTCTTGTGATGTTCTTCCTCTTATTGAATGTTGTGAATTCAATTTTCCATTTTCCTCTATAGTTCTATCAAGTTTTGCCACATGTTTTCTTGGGCTCTTTTAAAAAACACCTATATGGTCACAATGCCTGTATTTTCTTGATCAATTGACTAAAAAGTAATCACTACAAAATATCTTTGTTTACCTGAAGTAGCAATTTTTAAGTACAAAATCTGTTTTGTTTGATATTAATATAAATGCATTCTTTTGGTTAGTGTTTAAGGGATATATCTTTTTTATTTTAAATTTCTTATTTTATTTATTAGTGTGTGTGTGTGTGTGTGTGTGTACAGAAGGGCAAGTTCCATGGTGTGCAAGTACAGGAGAAAGAAAAACTTTTAGGTGTCCTGTCCTCTTCTTCTACTGTAAGATCTTGGGATTGGACTTAGATCATCAGGCTTGTACAGTAAATGCTTTTACCCCCGCAGCCATCTCTTTATGACTCTTTTCTTCTATTTAACTTTCAATTTATTGTGAATTAATTTAAAGTGTTTCTCTTATTAAAAAACATTCTAAAGGAGTAATTTTTAGCTATAAACACTACTAAAAGACATGATTTTGAAGCAGCAGCTTAACATGAAGTTAATGCACATTTTATTAAAGACCAATGCTTTCATGTAAGGAAAGAGCCTTGCTTCATGATGTGTGACCTCATATAAAAGTACTGTGATTACAAAAGGGTTATTTGCTGCAGGAATATACAAACTGTATCAAACCAAAGGTAAGAAACACGTCTCCAGCACACATAGAACCTCAGTTACACCAGCTGACCTGTAAATCAAGGGAAAGGCATCCTATTGAAACTACACAATTTAGGCAATTGGTTACTCATACAGACAAATATTAAATATTGCTTCTGCATCTCACACTATTAATCATAACTAGTTCTAAGCAAATAAAAGGTGTAAGTATGAATAGCAGTATTTCCAGATTAGAGAAATTTCTGGAAGGATAATCTTATGAACTGAAGAATTTTCTCATCAGGAAAACAAGATCTCCAAATTGCTGGTAGTGGTTTTATACCTTTAAATTTAAGATGACCATAGAATGAAAAGATTACATAGACAGTGAAAAGAAAGCTTTATACTGAAAGAAGGTATTTGCACTTCATAGAAATGATTAATAATTTGTGTCTGCTATAGTTTAAATGCGTCCCCCACTCAGAAAGGTCATGTGCTTGAAACTTAATCTCCAAATCCATATGTTAATGCTACTATGAGATGGGGCCTTTGGGAGGTAATTTGGATTAATGAGGTCACGAGAGTGGTGCCACCATGTGGGGATCAATGGCTTTATAAGATAGAAAAAGAGGCCCAAGTTAGCACACTTGCCTCATGGTATTCTGCATATAATAGTGCACCAGAGGCAGAGCCAATACTGTCACCATGAGCTTAGACTCCCCAGCTGTTAGAACTATGAACTAAATGAACTCTTTAATAAGTTACCTAGTCTCAGGTATGCAGTTACAATGATAGAATGCAGATGAGGATACCATACAAAACAATGAACAATACAGTGAAAATAAGAACAAAAACCAAATCTATCTTACAGAAGGGAAAATACAAATGATGGGAATATGAGTTAAGATGATTGTTTCATTATGAATCAGGAAGATGCTAATCAAAACGTGACATCATTCTGTGTCCACCAGTGGGTCAGATAAAATATGACTAATACCAAGTGTAGTAGGTCTATCAGGAGCAGAACTTGCATGTCTTGTGGGTAAGGTATAGTAGAGTGATGGGGGACCTGCTTTCCATAACCATCATTTTGTTCCTAGATATACACTAGTGAGGAATCCTAATGCCTGCACAGCAGAAAACACAATACACAGTGAATACAACAGAAAGTAGGAAACAACTTGAGTTGTCCATCACTACTTGACTGGATTCTTATGTGATTACACATTAACAAACAAATACTGAAGTATGACATACAACCTTGGTTTCAACATGGTTGAATCTTATAGATATAATATGGAGAATAACAAAACCCATCAGAAAGGTTACACAAAAATTTTACTTGCCTACATTAAAAAGTCAATTACCATACAAAACACTGTTTAAGAAATCATGTATGGATGGTAAGTCATGAAATAGTAGAAAGGCAGATACACAGAGAGAAAAACAGACTTCAGTATGGTGGGTCCCTTTAGAAAGGAGAAAGGGAAGCATGTTTGAAGGGATGTGGAGGGTGCTAAGGCACCATAACTCTGAATAAGCTAATCATTGGCAAGCATAAGTACTTTATTATTTCTCTCGAAGATTCATATGGATAAATGTTATCCACTCTTTAGTGCATATATTTTACCATAAAGTATTGGCATTGAACTATATTTTTTTCATTTCCATCTTCTGTTTATCGGTAATGCAGCTTAAGGGTAGATTGCTATTCATTCTGGATTTTCAGGAGTGCCACAAAGAGAAATAAATGCTTGCATTGAGTGCAGAGTGACTTTTGCCCCTGCTTTCTTACAGCTAAAGAAGCAATGCTTCTAAAAGTTAGTTCTGAGAAAATAAAGTCACACTGAACAAGATCCTTGGTGAATCACCAGACACAGAGCAGATCTTATCATTCCTGGGAGAATTGGGGTCCAGGCACAATATACAAGGCTGTGCCCTGTACAATCCCCTCTCCAGGCACAATGTGCTAAGTAAGAGTTGGTATTAGCACATTGTACTAGGACTGCTGACCCCACTTTCCAAGTGTGTCCAAGTGTCATGGGCATATTACAGGTTTGGAGATGCTTTTGGGAGGCAGCAGAGTATCATAGATAAAGGAAAGAAGTGTTTGCAATGTCCTGAGCAAATCAAGACTATGACACTGAAAAAATTAATGTCCTGAGGAAAGATGATTTTCTGAAGTGAGTTTCACAGGATCAGGAAAATTGAGATTACCCGACATTGCAAGAGAAAAATAAATTAGAATAAATATCAGAATGAGTAAGAATCATTTAATTATTAAATATAAAGTACCTTTGCATTTCTTTTCTGAGAACTATTCTCTACTGAAAACTCCTTTGTGTGTCAAAGGAAAGAGATTATTTGATGTATCTAAGAAAAATTTGACCTATATACAGCTTAAGAAATATTAGTAAGTTACTGGACACACCAAGTAAAGGAATAAAGGCTACAATCAGGCTTTATGATAAGACTGGAGAAGCTACTCACAAACTACACAGTCTAGAAGAATATCTCTGTGAAAGAACCAGGACTCAAGGGGAAAAAAAGGACAACTGAGGCAAAGGCAGGTTCCTAGTCACAGTGTCCCAAATCTAACAAGAAAATTTCAAACTTATGTACAGAAAAGCCTCAGGCAAGGCAGTCCATTCCATTGGAGGGAAAGTTCAGTGGACATAATGCCAAATGTCAGAAATTTTAAGGATCACATTACATTAACATTTCAATGCAGATTTTTTTTCCTGAGGTTGGAAGATTACAATATAGACAAACCATACAAAATTTTTTACACACTCAGCATTCTGTATTCCACAGTTTAATGAATCCAATTAACAGTAAAATGAGTGTCCTGGCCTCAAGGACTATACAAACTAGCTGTGGGTGCATTGTCAGAGTGACATTCTGAGGCTAAAGATAGGGAACAGGATAAGAACATCCCTGCTTGATGGGAGACTCTGCCACTTTGCTGGGTTTTGGTAAAGAACCAAGTGACTAGGAATTTTACTGCTAGCCTGGGACCCCTGGGTTCTCCCTCATGCCCAATTCCCACCATAATATTAAATTATGTGACAAACAATGAATGGGAAAATATTTGGATCAGAAACATTGAAAAGGGTTTTTAAAAAATAGCAGCCAATTGTGAGAAAGGATATATGGATTATTGTAGAAGTGAGTCAAAATGCAGCTGAAGCCAGAAGCATCATACAAAAGAGCCACCACCTCTTCCCCTCCCAGATTCTTGTCTGACCGTGGTATGGTCCCCTGCAATGGTCACCACTGTGCTGATTTTATCATTAGGAGCTGGTCCACAGCGCCAGTGTACATAAGATTTGGCTGGGAGCTGTCTAATACATGTGAAAAATCTTTCCATCAGAATCAGTTCAGAAGGCTGGAGAGATGGTTCCGTGGATAAAATGCTTGCTGTGCAGGCCTGGGGATTCAAGTGTGGATCTTTAGTACCTACATGAGAGCTAAGTGCAGTGGCCTGCATCTGTAATGCTAACACTGGGGGTTGGGAGAGACAGACAGAACCCAGTGTTTTACTGGTCACCAAGTCTAGCAAAAATGATGAGTTTCAGGTTGAGTGAGAGACCCTGTCTCAAAGAGCAAGATTTGTATGTGTGGTAGGGATGGGATGGACAAGTGGTTCAGCGAGTGAATAGTTGACTGCCCAGGTATGAGCACTGGATTTCAGATGCTCAGTATCCACAGAAATGCCTGGCAGGTTTAGCTGCCTGCCCTTTGAAATCTCTGCATTTAGGAGGCAGACACAAGGGATTCCTGGGACAAGCTAGATAGCTCTGCATTCAAGTGAGAGACCCTGCCTCAATATATAAGGTGAAGGATGACTGAGGAAGAAACCCAGCATCAACCTCTGACATTCAGACTTGCACACACGAATATGCATAAACCTTCACACATATGCGCACATACATCACTCACACAAGGAAAAAAAAAGGAGGGATAAAGCTTTCTGTATGTGTAGGGAATAAGCCTCGGTTATCAGGACAGAGCACAGCAATGGCCACCTCATTACACAGCCATCTTGGATAAATGAGGCATTACTCCATATCACCGACTCAGTCATTGTGTGTAACAGACCACATTTTCTATATTATTACAAAATAAAATTGTAATAAAATATGATTTTTGCAGTATCACAATCTTTATAGCAGTTCCTAAGGCAGCAAATGAGTCAAATTTCAGGCATAGCAACCAGAAGATTCTAGATCAAATGGCTTATTAAATAGAAAACCTCAAGTGAAATAACTGCATGTTTCATGCAGGTTTTCTGTTTTAATATTTGAACATGGAATTCTGCAATGCTTTGGGAAAGTGTACAGCACATATAAAAGGCCAAGATGATGAATATCATTACCCATAAGTATTAGTATTATAAAAGAAAGCTATGGGGGATGGACAGATGGCTCAGTGGTTAAGAGCACCGGCTGCTCTTGCAGAGGACCCAGGTTCAATTCCCAGCACCCACATGGTGGCTTACAACCACTTGTACCTTCTGGCTCTGTGGGCACTGCACACACATGGTGCACACATAAAATAAAATAAAATAAAAATAATTTTAAAAAAGGAAAGCTATGCATGTACATTTTAATCCTAACCAAATTTGAAAAGTGTTTACCTTGAAAACAGCACTGATTTGGATGAAAAAATAGGAAGATGGAAATAACCAGAACACAGGTGAAAGTAATGGGATGTTTTTCTTTTATTGATTATCCTTTTTTTAAAAAAAAGGAGTTCACTGGTGAACTTCACTGGTTCCCTAGAAGTCATAAAATCAATCCCACAAATTGAAGTTGAAAAAAACAAATCCTCTATCCCATTCTAGATGGTGATAATTAACTCAGGAGCACCTTAGTTACTCTTCCATTAAGTAGTTACCCTAGGGATCCAAATTATTTTGGATTATTTATTGGATTCATCTTAAGCACTCAAGTTGCTTGTGAAGGATACGATGCCAACTGTTAGCATCATTTAACATGTATTGAACTAGAGCATCACGTAACTCAGAGCAGACACAGATTTAATGAGAAAGACAATACTTTATTTCCATTTTATGAAGAGATTAACCAAAGCAGGCAGGTAGAGTAAAGAGCTGCCTGGAGTCAGACAGAAAAATTGGAGATACCAGGACCCAATTAGTTTATCCTAAGAAGACTGCTCTTTATTACTGCTACCAAAGCTGAATTTGTTAGAAAAGAGAGTCCCAGAAATAATCGAATATTGTAGAACAGAAACCATAGAGTTTGGGGCTCTGCAAGGGCTTAAACACCTGGAGGGGGTGGTGATTTAACACCTGTGTTTGCAGAGCCAGCATCCCAGTTTGCATTGACCAATCATTCTTTGGCAACTGGTTTTAATCTCCCACCAGCGAGAAGAAAAAGGGACAGGAAAAATGGTCACTGGTTGTAACTATGTAAATTGATGGATATGGTGATTTATTTTTCTGACATAATTTAAAATTCTGTTTCTATATTTTATTACAAAGGGCATCTTAGTTTGTCAATGGAGCTAGAACTCATGGGATTGTTTAAAGCCTTCCTTTCTGAATACAATGAAGGAGAAAGAACTGTAGGCCACTGTAAGAGCTGACCTTCAACTCTGCTGTTTCCACAGTCATGGGTACTGAGGTGTTTAAATGAGACACAGCCTCCTCATGCTCATGTGTTTGTACACTTGGTCTCCAGTTGTTGGTGATATTTCAGGAGTTTATGGAACCCTTAGGAGCGATAATCTCACTGAAGGAAGTCTACTACTGAGTGGGTTTATAGTCTCACCCTACTTCATGTTCTCTCTCTCTCTCTCTCTCCTTCCTGTGTGTGAATAAAATGTCATGAGCCAGCTTCCTGCTCTCAGAACTGTAAACCAAAATAAACCCTTTCTTCCTTAACTTGCCTCCGGCCATGTATTTTATCACAACATAAAAGTAATTAATACAGGCACCTACTCCCCTTTTCTACCACAATTTCATCAAAGCAGAATTCAGAGAAGCCTAGGTTGCAGTGGGGGCATCTCTTTCTTTCTTGAGGCTGTCTGCTGGTCCCTGTGAAGAGAGTGATCCTCGAACATTTATGCACCTATAGGATTCTAGCTCCTCATATTTCTTGGGTGTTCCGGCTTTGGCTGGAATTTTATAGTCTAGAATTTTACATCCATGTAAAAAAAAACTTGGTTTTCTATATCCTACCTCCAACGCCTTATTTTTGTTTTTATTCCCCCTTTCTTCCTAATCAATGCATTTCTACCGAAGAAGAAAGGAGGGTGAGAATAGGAAATGATAACAATGGAGGTAGATGATTGTACTTAACAAAAAAAATTATGATTTTTGACTCTTCTTTCTGAAAATCCATGATGCCTCCTAAACACAAGCTTCATAGAGCAAAGAGATGGGGAAAGGCTCTTTGTTATTTTATTGGTCTGCCTTGTATTCTTTCATCTGAGAAATAAGTCAGACTTCACAGTTGATATCTACAGTTTGGTTTCCAAACAGAAAGAAAAAAATTCAGACATTTCTGGAAATACACAATAGGCCAATATTATGTTTTTCAGTGGCATCCCCGAATGGGGTGATTCATAAGAAATGTCCAGAGACAAATTGCAAATTATGGTTCTATCAGTTCCTGTACATAAGCCTAGGAGACTAGCCAGTGTGTCATTAATATTTGTGTAGATTCAAATGTGAACAGTTTCAAAAAGACATTGAGACATCGGTACTTCAGGGACACAATTGGAGATTTCACAAAAGAGGCAACTTTTGTCAAGAGCATTCAGGACCGGCTGAGAGATGGATGGGTAGCTGCAAACAGATAAGTCAGAAGTCAAGTGATCTTTCATAGAAACAAGCTGTCCATTGACTGGCGGTGCACAAAAGTTGTAGGCAGAATCTTCTTTTGAGAGGTCAGAAACACTGTGCATGAATTCGAGGGCAATGGTAGAGCTGTCGGAGGTTTTCAAAGCATGTGTGTAATAGGTTTGGAGTATAAGAAAAGTAGAATATGGACTGAAATGAGAGTAGAATAGCAGGAGAATGAGCCACAGGAATATTTCATAGGAGCATAATTAATAATCACTGGAATAAGAGAGGGTAATGGGGTATTAGTATGCTCAAAGTACATTATAATCATGCATGAAAATATAATAGTGAGACTCATTATTTGGTACAATGAATATATGCTAATAAAGAGAATAAAAGAGAGAGGGAGGAGAAAATGGGGAAAAAGAGAAATCATGAGAATTGAAACTAAAGGCAAAGCCCAGATTTCCTTGTCTACATCCACATGAAGTTGAAATTATCCAGCGATTACATAAGTTATAGGTTCTACAGAAAAATAACAAAAAAATCTATGGAAATGTCTTGGAAAAATATCAAATTTGTACATACTTTTAAAATGCTACTTATGATTCCAGGGGGAGTCAACCCTTGGGAACCAAGAGTCTTTAACAACCTATAGACTGTAATAAGTTAAGCAGTTTGGATTCTGGCTGATTTGATTGACACTTTTTAAATAAATCAACCACTTAAAACAAAAATTGCTTGCTGTTTTGGCTCAGTGTAGACCAGAGTTTCCTATTGCTTTTCCTCTTCTGTACATTAGCTCAGAACTAACATCTGGTATTAAAAACCAAAAGCAGAACTATATGGTGGTCACAGGCAAACGTTGTGGTTCCTGGGAATTTCTACTCTTAAAATCCTATTTCCTAGTATAAAGTTTGAGGTTAGGAAATCTAGAAATTGGGCCAGTGAAATTGGGCTTGGTAAGAAAGAGCCTTTGGTATGCAAGCTTGACAACATAAGAACCCACACGGGAAGGAGATAAGCAACTCCCAAAAGCTTCCTATGACCTCCACATGCCCATCATGGCAAACACATCCCTATGCATGCACGTGCATACACACACACACACACACACACACACACACACACACACACACACACGTCTGCCGTCTGCTTTGAGGAGCTGCAGCTTCAGAATCCTTGAGGTACCAATGAGACCTAGAAGCAGAGAGTACAAATTCACTTTCTATCCACTATAACCCTACTCTACTCTTTTTTTAAACTTTGTTTTATTTATTCTTTATGTCTTTCACATTATGCGTCTCGATTCCATTCATCTCCCAGTCCCTTTACATCTGCCCTTGCAACACCCTCCCAAATAAAATAAACTAAATTTTAACAGAAAAAAAAAAAAAGAAAAAATCTCGGGGCTGGAGAGATGACTCAGAGGTTAAGAGCACTGACTGCTCTTCCAGAGGTCCTGAGTTCAAATCCTGGCACCCACATGGCGGTTCACAGCCATCTATAATGAGATCTGGTGCCCTCTTCTGGCTTGCAAGGTTACATGAAGGCAGAATGTTGTATACATAATAAATAAAAAAATCTTTAAAAAAAAGAAAAGAAAAGAAAAACCTCCTCATGGAAGCTGTAGTGTGACACAGTGAGTCACACAGTATATCCTTCCATCTATATATCTTTTCTTACAAGTGTTCACTGAAGTCATTGCTCTGGTTTGAGGCCTCTGGTTTCTGATATACCACTGATGCTGGGCACTCACTGGGGTTCCTCTTGGATATCCTCTTGCTGTCCTGTGTCAAGGAGATCCTGCTGCTTTGGATCTGAAAGACATGCTCCTTCCCTGCTCCAGCAGATCATAGGTGGGATGGATGTTGGGGTGGGCCACCTCATACCCTTGGTTCTGGGCCTGGGTAGTTGCAGGGTTGGTCAGTCTGCCAGCATTCCCCTGTCCTTACTGCCAGGATGAGCTCTCCAGCATTGCCCCCCACTAGCAATGAACAAGGGGCAGGGCCAGTTCTGCTTTCGCACCCTCAGGGTTGGCTCACCCACACTTACACCTTCAGGACCAGCTCTACTGTGTTGCCCAGGCGAGGTTAAGGGGCCACTCTTGCGAGTGATGCAGCTGTTGAGGGCAGGGACAGCTCTCCCTCTCTTTAAAACAGGAGGTCAAGGAGGCATCTCTCCCAGACCCAAGCCACCATATGGCCTATGAGGGGTCATGGCCAGCTATTCTGCTCTCATCCCCTCAGGCCTGGCTCACCTGAGCCCTTGCCAACCACTCTATTCTTTTAATCTAAGTTGAAAATTAGATATTCTTTATGAACTTGAGTTGAGGTGATGAAAAATTAGTTATCTGGGCACTCATCCCCATAAGAAAAGTGTATGGCTGTCTTATTCACCTCCACTAGAAAAGGTCAATACTGAAGCTCAGTGGTACTCCCACATAAATGTTAAATGAATCATCATGAGATCTTGCTAAAACACTGATTACTGGTGTCCCCACAGATGTCTTAATTCTAAAGGTCCTGATGCTGCTGGTCCATGGACCAGATGTTAAGAGCTGCCATTCTAGCATTGTGTGATCTGTGTGAGTTTTTAAAGTTTAAGACAAACTTTCCCACCTTTCAGCCCATGAGGCAATCGTGCACGGCTTAGCTGCTCTTGGATTTTGTCTGCTAGTTCTGTAAGTTCTAAACACATTACTCTGTACCATGGCATTTTCTGAGCAAACTAACTGTATCCATCACAAGTGACTTTTTATTTTTAATTTATGCATTTTATGCATTATTTATTTATGTAATTTTATTTTATTACAAAGTAGTTTATTGAGAAGTAATTCAAACTTTCTGGAACTAATCAAATCCACTATCTAAGTTTTGTATATAATATAAAAGCCTTGAAAATTAGAAATTTTATACAAATGCCAAGATTTATCATTGACACTATTGTATAGTAGATGCAGTTTGAAATTCCTTCATGGCCAGTTCTTCAAGAAATGTTGACATGATCATCTATCCCTTGACAGGCCATAAAATGACTGGAAAATTGAAACTGGATGATGTGTAGATCATAGCCCCAAAGCAAAATTATTATAGACACATTAATAAACTTAATCTGACCAAAATTTTCTTCAGCTCTTGCAAGAATGATACACCAGATGCCATACAAATAATTTCAATGTGTCCCTTCTTACTCTTCAGATCATTTTTCTCTAGGTATGTGTGTGTGTGTGTGTGTGTGTGTGTGTGTGTGTGTGTGTGTGTGTGTAGCCTTGGGTTCTTTTTTTTCTCAGGTGCTATCTACTTTTCTCTCATTGACTTGAAGTTTGCCAAAGTAAGTTGAGCTGCTGGCCAGTGAGTTCAGGGGATCTACCAGTTTGTGCCTCCCTGTGGTGATAGATCGTGCACCCTAATAAAATTTACCTGAAGATCAAAGAACAGAACAAGCCACTAGATTAAACATAGAGGCCAGGCAATGGTGGCACACATCTTTAATTCTAACACTCAGGAAGCAGAGATCTGTCTGGATCTCTGTAAGTTCAAAGCCACCCTGGATCACATGAGATTGACTTAGTCTGGGAGAGAAACAGAGCCGGGCAGTGGTAGCACACACCTTTTAATCCCAGTACTGGGAAGCATACGTGCCTTTAATCCCAGAAAATGATGGCTGGGTGGAGAAAGGCATATAAGGCGTGAGGAGACAGGAACTAAAGGTTTTTTGGTCTCAGGCTTGTGAAGGATAACAACTGAGTTACCACCTCAGTCTTGGAAAAAAGTTTTTTTTTTTTTTAATTGTGGTACTATGTGCAAATGTAAACACTTCAAGATGAATGCAGACAACATTGAGACAGATGTGGTGGCACAATGTACCTGAGTATGCCGCAGTTCTTCTAGGGAACACTTCCTGTTATAACATGAGTGTTCCTGAAGGTACCGCGCGAACAATGACAAGATTGCTTCTGTTCATAATGCACAGGAATACCTTCTGTAGACTCAATGCCAGGACAATATTATGACATTGATGGAGTCTGACTTTGGGGTCCTTCTCTCTGTGTTCAACCATTTAATAAATATTTACTCATTGTTGGCATATAAGGTATTAAGCTTGATGCTTTGGGGGATACAAAGATAAATCAGATCAAATCCTTGCCTGGCATGAAATTTATAACTTAGTACAAGATGTAAGATGTGTCCATCTCTGGAGACAATATAGAAGCTGCTGTATTATCAGTGGAGGTCCGATGACAATAAATCTAATTACTAGTTATGAGACCTTGGACAATTTATATAACCCCTTGAGCTGCAGTTTCATAATGGTGGAGAGGTAAAATAATAACCCATAGAATTAACTATGACTTCACTGTGAAAGCCCATGTACAACACTTTCCTTCCTGCTCAAAAATAGTACACATTCAGCAAAAGTTGCAGTTTTGAAATTGTCTTCCATAAGTATAAAAGATGACTTTTGAGTGCTTAAATGTGTTAATGAACTAAAAGTTATAAGTGATTACCCCCTTTACTCTTCAGAATAATTCTAATGACATTGATTCTACACTTGTCTCTCCATTTTGTAGGGAGCAATGCTCAGGTTCTTTAAATAATTTTCTCTTGTTGGAAACCTTTGCCACTATTTAAACAAATCGTTATGGTCTCAGGGGCTTATACCCTTAACTACTGTGACCACTCTTAATAAATGCTCTGAAAGGAATAAGGAGTGTTTTGCAGGGAGATGAGAGGCATAAATGAAAAGTTTCTTCCAAAGGGTTAAGATGTGTGCTGGGACTTGAAGAAGAGGCAGATTCGAATCTATATATTCTCATTCATGCTTTTCATGTTTGTCCTTAACTATCAACATGACACAGCTTACAGTCACATGAAAAAGGAATCATAATTGAGGGGTCAGATCAGGTTGGCTTCTGGGCATGTCTGTGTGGGAGTGTCTAGATTGCTAATTGATGTAGGAGGCCAGCCTCCTATAGGTGGTACCATTCCTTAGGCAGGTAGCTCTGGGCAGTATATAAAAGCTTGCTTAGCATAGGAATGACCCAGCAAGCAGAGACTCCATCAGGGTTTCTGCTTCAAGTTCCTATTAAATTCCTTCCCTGGCATCCCTCATTAATGGACATGTAAGCCAAGTAAACCTTTTCCTCCCTAAGTTGCTATTAGTTAGAGTGTTCTAACATAGCCATATAAACAAGGTTAGAACTCTGTTCAACATGTTGACTTATTCAATATAATTTGAGCATTATGTTGTGCCAGATTGAGGCAGGGCTGGAGATACAGCAGTGAATGAGGTGGATACTCTCTGATTGAGTGTCCTTGCCTTTGGGGACTTTACAACCCAGAGGTGGGACAGTAACCCAGTAGTCACAAATGAATAATTACAAGGGAGAAATGATGTTTAATGCAAGGGCTATGCGTGAAAGGGCTTACTCCCTCCCAGACTGCATTACTGACCATGGCACAGAAGAGACCAACCTAGAAAATATTTCTATTTTCTTCTGTGCATTGCTTGCCTCTGTATATGTTTCTTACTGAAGTTGTAAAATCCATTCATTCAAAGTCATCTGTCATCTTCAATTTTTCACATAGGCTAATTAGCACCATTTTTTTTTGAAAAATTACCTACCATTTTCAACCTAGAATTTCTCTTTCATTTTGCTCTTCTCCCTATCTCCATTCATATAGTTAAAGAGTAGTCCATTTGTTGCCTATGGAAATGGATGTTACAAGGCAGACAATTATAAGGCATCCACTTGGTCTTTCTGAATTTGTCATCAAAAGAGGGGGAAAGCCTCTTAGCATAATCCCAAATGCAGAGGGAACTTGGGAGAGGTGAGGGTTCTTCTCTATTTCCCTAGGCCAGTAGGTGGATTCCTGGGCAGGGAATGGCTCTCCTAGTGTTGGGAAACACAGAACAATAGGGACCGAATTTCCTCCACCTCAGTCGGGATTGAAGAACTAACAATCAAAGTCAAATTGTAGAAAATAAAGAAACCTTTGATTGCAGTTGTGGCTGATCCATGCTAAGGTTTATGTTCCTTCACAGATAACTTTGGGTTTCAAAAGGAACTTTTAGTAATATGTTCATTCATTTGATAAATATTTATTTATTTATTTATCTTTAATTTTTAAAGATTTTATTATGTATTTATGTATATGAGTGCTTTATCTGCATGTACGACTTTTATGCCAGAAGATGGCATCAGATCCCATGTGGTTGCTGGGAGTTGAACTCATGACCTCTGGAAGAGCAAGCAGGCAGTGCTCTTAACCACTGAGCCATCTCTCCAGCCCCGATAAATATTTATTTAACATCTACCCTGGACCAAGTCAGTGGTGGAGGCTAGGGTTACCATGTCAGGCAAGAATAGAATAGTTGTTGCTTACCAATCATTATTTTTGAGACATCAAGTCATTAAGCATATAGTTGTGTGGGTAGATGTGAAATTACAAGTGTGAAAACTGCCACTAAGGAAATATGTAAGAGAATCTACACAGCTCGGGACTCTAACTTCATCTGGGAGCCTGGGAATTCTTCTTGAGCAGTGATATTAGAATTGACATATGAAAATGAACAGGGGCTAGCTAGGGAAAGAGCAGAAAAAGCCTGTGTGCTAGGAAGTCTGAACAATCTCATTCTCCTCGGGGTGGAAGAGAATTAATTGTTTGTGTTGGAAGGGAAGAGAGCGTTTTTTTCTATTTACATGTGTATGCATGAATGGTATGCATGTGTGTGTGTTTGGGTTTGTGCAGGAGCCTCTCTGTGTGTGCATGCATGCATGTGTGTGCGTGTGTGAATACGCACAAGTAAGTGTGTGAGTATGGAGGCCTGAGGTCACTGATGCAGCTAGTCCAGGTCATCAGCAATCTCTGGAGGATCTCCTTTCTTTGTCTTTTGAACCATAGGATTTCAGGCAGGCTTCCACACCCATTTATGTGAGTTCTGAGGATCTGAACTCTGGTCCCAGTGCTTGATTGACAAGTGCTGTATCTCCTGAGCCATCTCCCAGCCCTGAGAGAGCTTGTAATTACATCAGAAAAGGCAGCCACTGACATAAGGAGGTTTCCCAGGGCAAAAGTCTGCTCTGTGTGTGCCCTGTGTCTGTTTCCTGCTGTCATTTCACATATCTCCCCAAGGGCTCAAAGACGGTCAAAACCAAAGCCTTCATCTTTATACAGATCTTCCCCTGTTCCTGAATGCCTTGTCTTGACAGATGTCAGTTCCACATCCGCATGTGGTATGAGGCCAGATCCTCAACATCATCCTACCCCCTTGTTTCTTCCTTGTCCCATGCCATATCTCTGTCTTTGGTTAGTATGTCTCACATCCATTTCAATGCACACTGTTCCCATGGTGTTACCTGTGCTCAGGGTCAGTACCTCCACCTGACTGTGTGCACTGACATGCTTTTTATTCTCTGAAGAGAATGCCCTTTTCTCTCTCCAGGTTGTCATATGCATCCTTTCCTCCAACTAGAATATCCCACTTCTCCATGCTCTCAACTCAGGAAGCCTTGCTCATCCCCCAGGATTGATCTTGTCTGGAAAGACCCTTTCTGACAGTTAGCTACATCTACCATAGTCATGAAATTGTCATTCTCTTTTCTGTGTTTGTTCCAAATCACATGGGCATCTCCTCATATTCCTGTGTGTGTAGCGGTTTCCTCTACATTGAAATATTCAAACTGTATGCAGACATAGATGTGTATGTTTCTATATATGTGTGTGTATTTGTGTGTCACATTTTATTTTTGTTGGATGGTACTGACTAAGTAATAAAGGCAGAGATCAGGAGATTCCTGTGACTCACAAGACTAATGGGGTTTATGAAACTCACACAACACACATAAGACTCAGGAGGATCCTCTCTGAGGAAATAAAAGCAGTAAATAATTGCTGGTAGAGAAGAGGCTTTGGTGGTATAACTGCCTACAGATCGTGCAGGGTGGCTCCATGGATGCAACTTTCATCATCATTACCAATGTGGGGATGGGCATTTTGGCCTGAGAATGCCCATGTTCCTATAAGTCACTTATCACCCATTTAGCCTAAATAAACTCATAGGTACCAAGCTGGACTTGAATGGAATAATTTAATTGGCTTTTTAAGTCCTCTCTACTTGGGGTGAGTAGAAATTATCTCCCCAAGAAAATTCATACAACAATCTATTTATGTCTCCATATAGACCAAGGCAAGTGTCTGGTGTTGTCCACTAACTATTGTGGTGGTCACTGAGCACTTGCAACATGACAGGAATGCATTGAAATGAGCTGTGTGTGTAAAAAAAAAAAACAGAACTAAAAAATGAAAGCAAGATAAGATATAATAACACTGTTACTTGTTGAAATAGTACTTTATGCTAATCAAGGTCAATAAACATTATCAGATTTAACTGTCGTAAGGTTTTATTTTTTTCAGTGATCTAAGCTGAAAATATAGATATATACATATCTCTGTGTCCACTGTATTCTTATTGGACAGTATTGACTCATATCCTGAAAGACTAGAATAGAAGGTTAGCAAACCATAGCAGGGGACCAAATCTAGTATGTCATATATTCTGTAAATAAAGTATTATAGTAACAGAGCCTAGCTCATTTGCTTATGAGTCTATCTATGGATGTTTTAATTAGAAATTAAAAACTATACAGTCCACAAGTCTAAATCCTTGGACCTGTAAAGAGAGGTTGGATGATTTCCAGTTTAATTTTGTATTTTATTTATCATGGTATCTCAAAATCATGGCATAGTACTTGACTTCTACTTGGCATACAATTGAATTTTATGAATGAATAAAACCTTGCTAGAATTTTTATTAAAATTAATTTATGAGCATGGCAGTGATTACCACATGATTAAAATTAAGGAATGAAATGTAATCTGTAAGTAGTGTGTACTTGAGTGAGAGTCATACATGACAATCACATGAATGGATGAATGGATAATGAAACATATATATATATATATATATATAAACTAATATGGATACACACATATTTTATATATATATAATATGTGTGTGTGAATTGTATTTTGCTGCAAAGGATGAAATTATGCCATTTGCAGGAAAACTGAAAGAACTTGAGATAATCATGTGACTTGAAATAAGCCAGGTTCAAAGGGGCAAATATCGTGTTTTTCTTTATATATAGAATCTAAATGCATACACAGGCACATACACAATATGAATATAGAGGGGTGACTATGAGAGGGGGTGCAGAGGCTTAAAAGGAAATGAGGAGGAACAAGAGAGAATAATAGAAATGAGGAGGGGAACCCAACATATTACATGCTTTCTCTCATATGTAGAATCTGACCTAAGATACAAGCATATAATATTCATGTATTATATAAGACATAAGAAGTGAAAATGTTTGGGAGGAAGAAGGGAACCAATGAGAAGCTAATAGGAACAAGGTACAATAATATATTTGCACACATATGTATGGTTGTCAATGAAACCATTTTTTGCATGCTCACTATAAACCTTAATAAAATAAATGAAACAACAGAATAAGGGTTAACATATATATTGAAGAGTATTACTCTTGTCTTTTACAACATAGACTATGTGTTCCTCACTACCACTGCCATGATTTGGAGTAGACAAGATATTTTCATTATGCCAGAAGCGAGATGAAGTGTTTCATCTGAGAGGAGAGCTGTCTGAGGGATTGGATATTTGCAGAAAGGATTTGCATCATAATCATAATGCTGTTCTCAGTTCCATGTGGTAGTGACCCTGACTGGCTGTCTGTTACACTGTTACTGGAGAATGGAATCTGAGAATTAGAGCTTGTGGTGGGGACTGAGGATTAGTAAGATGTTCCACTTCTGGAAGGGGTCCCGAGGTGAGCTTCCCTCCAGACTCTAGGTGGGTTACAGGCCATGAGTTTCATCAGTAACTCCCATGTAAATCTAGAGTTGGAGGATGCACATGAGAATGAATTCTTAGTTTTTAAAAATGGATCTGAAAATGAGTGTTGGAAGAAAGTGAAGTTCACACTTTGATCCAAATATATTTCTGCCATTTACTCTCTGCTCAAAATCTGCAGCTGTTAGAAGACACAGGATCGTTTGCTTTTGCTTCTCCCTGTCAAACTGCTAATGAAAATGATTTCATAAAGTTAAAACAGTCACCGTAAACGAGAGGCACATTTCAGGGCTCAGTTATACAACATCATCTCACCTCATAAGGACTAATCATGCAAAAAATCTAACATTTCTCAGTCTTGAATGGTTTCTTTTCTTTCCTAACTAAGAGTGCAAAAGCAACTAGATATACTTATTTGAACAGGAAGAGGCCCAAGGCCTTTTCTGGAGGGAGCTAGAGACTTTCCTTTATTGGAACAGATTTGAGAAGCAAATATGAGAAGGACTAGAATTATATTCATTAGTAACATGTGTGATCAACATAGAAAGAGGACAATTCACTGTTTGAAGATTTTTATTTTAAAACAATTCAGTGAAATGAGGGGTTATAAGGTCAGTAGCATAGCAGACCTGTATCTGTCCATCAGCGCCATATCCACTCACCCACCTATGTCCAAATGTAGTATGATAATTCCACATCCATTTGTCTCACTGTACAAGACATCATAAAATGAATGAGAGGATCAAAAGAGTTAATAGACGACTAGTGTATTTGAAGGCACTTTTGAGAGCTGATGCTATTGCAACTCTAAACTCCTTCTTCAAGACAGTTGTTAGGTGGCTTGCTTAAAGTAAGATTCAAACAAGGTGGCCCATCATGCTCCAGTGGGTTGTTCCTCATCTAGTTGTGTATGGGAAGCACAAATGGGACTTGGGGGGCTGTAAGAAAAAGGTAGGATATGAAACTGAAAAGGGGCAAGGAGTTCTGTGAACAGTTAGGGGAAGAAGTGGGAGGGGGTAAATATAATAAAAATTCATTGCATGCATTCATGGGATTCTTAATGGACTAATAAAAATATTACAGTAAAATGAGCTAGCACATAGGAAACAAACTTGGTGTAAAAACAAAATTTATTAATACTTACTAGGTACATTAGACAAATCTATTCGCTTGAAATTTCAAAAAAAAAAAAAAAACCCAAACAAATAAATAAATACAAGGAAGTAAGTAAGTGTAAAACTATGAGATCTGGATGATGCATGGGACACCTAAGACTCCCATCACTGAACAAAAGAATTCAAGAGAGATTTGGGGCTAAGGTGTGTCTAGAGCAAGAATTACAGAAAATAAAAGTCTGGGACCAAAAATGGTAGAAAGAAGACATTCTATTCTAGTTACAACAAACACGAAGTGAAGACAAAGAAGTAAAACCCACAATGGAGAGAAGTAGAAGAGGGTGGAGATGTTAGGAAAAGGTGACAAAAATGGGGTTGGAGGAGCCCTATGGCAGCAGAGGCTCTCTATGGCAAGGTCAAGAATGTGCTGAAGACATTTTCCCCGATACAAAGAAACTAGACATAAAGCAGATTTAGGGAAGATGTACACGTCGTACTCCCCACCCTAGAGAAAGACAATATCCTTCAAGAATCCAGCAATAAAGGATATTCTGGGAAGTTCAATAAATGCAGCAGAAAGCAAATGTTTCCTTTTTTATAGCTTCCCATTGCACATTCCCTCCTGATGATGTTTGATCAACATTTAACAGTTTGGTGGGAAGTATAAATGTGAATATTTGAACTCACTCCCAAGAATTAATAATATTACTATTTTCACATTTACTTTAAGAAATAGTTAATTCTCAATTCACTGAGGCTTGGATTTTTAAAAAGGTTTTTATACACAGCTCAACTTACTGCTTATGTGGAATGCAATGCATCCTTAAATATGACCAGATCACAGAAATGCCTACAAATCACCCAGAACACCATCACTGGAAATATATATATATATATTTTATTCTTAAAAATAGTATTTTCCATATATAAGTATAGAAAATCATATTCCTTTTAAGCTCTTTTCAAAATCTCCCTTGGAGAGATTTAAAAAATATTCATGCCTAAAGCTTCATTTGACTGAGAGTAACGTCCATGGATTTGGTGTGCCAAATTCTGCTACTCACCATTACTTTGTATCTTTATGGCATGTGCACATGGAATTTGACATGGATATCGATGAAGAGAATAACCTTTTACATTCATTTCTGGTTTCTCTTTATTATAGTATAATATATAATATTTACCATATATTTCTCTATTATATTATATTTATTTATACTATTTACAGTATTTTATATTATGTATTTACTATAAAATTATATTTTACTTTTATAGTATAGCATTATAGTATGTTTATTTATACAATTACATTAATTTATTTACATAATCATGTGCCACATATTTGTGTCTGCTTTCATGAGGCTGACCTTTAGCTATTTTCTTCAGCTCCTCAAAAACAAACCAACAGAAACTAGTCTACAATATCATCTCTGAGCTACTGTGATCAGACTTTTCCAAGCATGCAACCATCACTACCTTCATCTGCACAGCTAACTTGTGTAATGGAGGGGGATGTTGAGAACGGAAGGAGATTGCGGGCACCCACTGTCTTCCTGCTGAAGTGTAAGCAAGGATATGATCCATCCATCTTCATCTCCCTCAGCTTGGCTCTAGCAATTGGCGATCCTTATAGTTCTTTGCAGATTCTTTCCTGTTCTTTTTCAAGGACCTCCTGGTCTGTGGAGGAAAAAGGACATAAAATAAATAAATACATAAATGCTACAGCGAGAAAAGTGCTCTGCTGTGGACTAGAGCAGGTCAGTGGACCTTTGAGATTTACTCAATTTAATTTAGTTAGTGGTGTGCATTCTTCTGAAAGTGAAAACATGTATTTGGATCACACTGTGCTTGAGAAATTACTACAATCTCATCATCTTCAAAAAATACATAGGATATTCCAGATAGGTAATGCTATGGATGGCAAGAAGATATTTATGGGCCTGAGTGAGCAGTCAAGGGTATGGGAAGTGTGTGTGTGGGGGACTCATACACTCCTGCCTGCACAAGCATTGAGGGTATTGGTAAATGCTTTGCAAGTAATTTGGTACTAAGCTCCATAGAGCCTTTATATGTCATATTCATTACTCTATCTTCAATGCCTGGGATGCAACCTGAGTAAATGACTAAATGCCCAAATCTTTAAAATTTTGCATGTGCTTTGATGTACAAATTATAAGGATTGATAATCATTATGAACTTAATGTTAGGATTTAGCTGTAAGAATATACATTACGAAAAAAAGAATATACATTATGTTATTACTTATAGTATTAAAAAACTGAAAATCGCTCATTTAGGTTTACAAATATAGGATTGTGTAAAAACCTTTATGCCATTCCTACGTGGATTATTAGGCATTCATGAATACTGATGTAGCAGAAAAATACTTAGAATGTTACAGAAAAATACACGAGCCTGTTTTATGAGTTGGTCATAAATAGTATATAGATTGTGAGAAGATGATAAAATAAGAATAAAAAAAAAATAAGAGTTTCAAAAGAGTGTACCAGAGGCTGAGACACAAGTCAACTCAGTTCAAGTTCAGAAACAGCAGTGGTTTATGCATGCACATCTTGTGAGAGGGTGGGGTTGCTCAGCTCATTAGACTGCTCTGGAGTCCAGAAAGAGAAGCCTATCAAACTACGGCTGGCCACCAGGCTCTGTGGAAAAGACTTCGACTGTGGTGTGCCTTCCCACTGGGACTTAAGTACTCTCTAACCTGTGGGGGCTGGCAGGGAAACCAAGCTGTGTCGCTTTCCATCCTAGCTCAGTGGTGAAATCAGTCATATGTCTCATGTATCTAGTTTGAGTAAGAGATTATAATCCTCCTATGTAACTGGAAAGGAGAGATTTAAAATTATTTTGTATGTAGCATTAGGAACACTATGGAAACAACCCCAAAGTCCTGTCTGGTCAAGGTGTAGAAGTCCTAGTTCATGATTTCCAAATGGTAACCAGCTAGTTTCTCTTTTTCACATTTGGACATGGTTTTTTGTTTGTTTGTTTGTTTGTTTGTTTGTTTGTTTTCGAGACAGGGTTTCTCTGTGTAGCTTTGCACCTTTCCTGGAACTCGCTTTGGAGACCAGGCTGGCCTCAAACTCACAGAGATCTGACTGCCTCTGCCTCCTGAGTGCTGGGATTAAAGGCGTGTGCCACCACCGCCCGGCTTTGGATATGGTTATTTTTAAGCATCAGAGAAATAGAAAAGAACCAGCTTCCCCCCTATTCTTTTACCTGGTATAGAATGATAGAGCATGTTTCCCGTGTGGAGAGAAGTAGGTGAGTCCTATCTACTCTAAAATCTTATTGCAAGTCTCTCTCCCATGGATTCTCCAGCCAACAGTCCTCTCTTGCCTTTGGCTATGCCTTTTGGTCTACAGAGTGGGTTTTAAAATATATCCTCTTTCTGGAAGGAGAAGCTTCCTGAGACAACAACGTTCTTATAGAGTTCACACAACTACTGGTGTTTTAAACTTTTCACCATATAAAACTGCCACAGAGCTGTTAGGTTTATTATTTATATGCCTGAATAACTTTTCAAAACTTTAATCAACTTCATTTGATCATTGATTCTGATCAATATTTTGCACCAATACACACACACACGCACACGCACACGCACACATACACACACAGTTTTTTGTTAAACACATGCCTCTATTTCATATAACTGTAGGTATCTTAACCCAACTGAAATTCAGATAAAGAATCACAACTTCAGTCTTTTTTATTAAACTGATAAATATTAACCCATTTTTCAATTTAATAAACTGATATGATACTGGTACGAAACTTTCACTCCTTTTGTAAGGAAGCTGTGTTAGAATCAATTATTTTTCATTTGAGTACAGTAATTTAATTTCTTCTTTTCCTTTCCTTCCCCCCAAGTCTTCCCATGCACCCCTCTTTGCTCTATTTCTAATTATTGGCTTGTTTTTATTAATATTTGTTACATACATCTATGTATATTTATATATACATAGAAACATATTCTTGCATATAACCTTTCCGGTTTGAACAGCGTTACTTGTGTGCGTGTTCGGGCTGACCATTTGGTATTGGACGACCAGTTGGTGTGCTCTTCCCTAAAGAAAACCATTTCTCTACTCTCAGCATTCCTTAGTTGCCTGCAGTTTTTATGTAGGGTTGAAGCTTTGTGGTTTTTCCTGTTGGTGTTTCTTTTGGTTTTGTCCTTGTTCAGCTCATGTTTAGGCAGTCATATAATGCGGCATTATGGGCATAGCTTCTGACATTCCTAGGAGACAGACACAGCCTCACAGAAAATTCCCCAATCTTATGACTCTTATACGTTTTATATAATCAGTATTTTTACCCATTGGCGATAAGGACAATTGCTTCACCCAATCCTTCAAGTCCCCAAACTTTTTAGACCTTCCCTGTGGCCTACACTTGCTTGTAAATCATCACTTTGATTTTTAGTGTATTGTTTTATTGTAGTATCATTTCCCCTAGAACTATAAACACCCAAAGTAAATGACTTTTATTTTACATTTCCACAGGTGACACTCTTATATGCATAGTATAAAATTTATGCTTAATGCAGATGGCTGCACTTCTAGCAACACTGGCAATTCCTTGCTACCGGCCTCCTGACCACTGAGCCAGCACCACATATTTTGTGGCTTTGATACAGTAGTCCAACTCTAGGGATATATTATTGTATTGAAAAAGAGAAATGTAATCTTCAGCTTTATAGCATCTTGAAATGTGATTATCATCAAGTGATTTGTTCCCACGCAACTGGACAGCATATTCAAACTCCTTAGAGATTGCAGCTAAAGGTGATGGTTTCAAATTTTGAGATGGAAAGTACATCTAAGAGACTGGACTGTTGGTGTTTTGAAATACAAGTCAAGGGATTCCAGAAACCACTATTTTAATCTGAAGTTTTCTTGATAACCAATTGCTAGTGGATTGCTCCCCTTCAAGTAGATGTCATTGAGATTAATTCACCCACTCTCTAGAATATTCACCACCCTTCTGACACCACAAAACCAAACCTTTCATCAACTGAGACATCTTCTTTTCATCAGGTCTGTCTTGTCTTTTGCATTCTAGGGAGCAGAGACAGGGAATACACAATGCTCACAGAGCAATGTGAGTGTTTTTAAAATAGTAACACTGGGTCATGGCATATGGTGAATTTGGATAGGGGAATGGAAGGAGGTATTTTAGCTAGAACGGCCATTGAAAGTGGTGCCAAGGTTGTGACATTTTAGTTGAGACTCAAATGAGGGGGGAAATGGAGGCAATAATGAAGATTTAAAGAATGAGCGTACAATGCTGGAGAAAGAGCAGGTTGCAAGGGTCCATGACATGAATGACTTTTAACTCAGTGTGTTAGAGGAACAGAAAACAGTCAGGATAGTGGAAGAATGGTAAGGAGAGAGGGAAATGGTAATGTCTGAGAGTGTGACAAGGGGTGTGTGATGTCCAGCTTTGCTGGCTATGTCCAGGAGTTTGTGTTTTACTCTAAACCTGTTTGAACCATTGCAAACTTTAAAATAATGAACCTGAATTGTACTTAGAATAGTCAGCTGGTTGCTGAACAAAGAATGAACTCTTGTAGGGAAGAAGTAGAAGTAGCCCAGGTCTATTGGTAACTTCAGTTATGAATGGAGCAATGGCATGGTAATAAGTGGTAAGACCTTGGATATATTTTGGGCATAAGTGTTAGTTACATTTGTGCGTAGATTGGATGAGAAGTGTAAGGAATGAAAAAACTAAATGAGAATTGCCTCTACTTTTTTGCCTTAAGAAGCTTGGTAGGGGGTGACATCATTAGCTGAGATAAAGAAGATGGATGTGGGTAAATCAAGAATTTTATTTTGAACATACTAAATTTAAGATGTCTATTAGATAGCTAAGAGGTGATGTCAACTAGACAGTTGGATAAATAAATCTAGAGCCCAAGGGAGTGTTAAGAGCTGAGGATAGAGATTTATGAGTCATTGGTACAAAAATATTATTTTAAGCTACACAAGAGAATGAGATCACCTAAGAAAGGAATTTAGTGAGAAAAGAGGGTGGAGGACAAAGCTAAGGGCTAGCAGAGGAGAAGGAGTCTGAAATGAAATCTGAGAAGGAAAAACAGGGGTGAGAAGTGCCCTGAAAATCAAGTGGAGACATTTTTTTCAGGGAAAAAATCACATGTATAAAGTCAATTAATGTCCTAGTCCATTTTCTGCATTGTATTTCTCACAAACACTCACAACACTATGCCTTGCTCCTTAGCATTTGATCCCACTGGAAAGGAAGTTAGATGAAGAAAATGGGTTCTGTTATTGTGTTTCCCTCTTACTTGGTTATATTAGCTGGATGCAAGGCATGTGATTAATCAGGAGGGTCACCTGTCTGTGCTTCAGTAGTGACCTTATTGACAAGAAAAGCAACACGAACATGGGCTTCACTGGTGTGGGAAGGTCCTGCAGCCTCTTAGAGCCTTCTTTTCCTCATTGCTATCTTGGGATATCAATTCTTAAGCACAGGTTTATTCTGGATATTAACTGGTGTATAGAAAGCACTGTGCTCAGGGTCTGGCAGAAGGCAAGTAGATCACAAGTGGTAGCTTTTATTATCCCTTTCCCATACTCGGATTGGCTGACTCTTAAGTTGTATTAACATCAAGTAATTCTCAGAAGATGATGCCATGAGTTGAATATGAAGCCTCTCTCCAAAGGCTTATGTCCTCAGCTAGTGGTTACATTTTGGAAAGTTCTAAAGACTTGAAGAAGTGGAGCCCAGCTGAATGAAGTGGGTCACTGTGGGTATGTCTTTCAGGACTGTGTCTTGTCATGCCTCATGTTTTGTTAGGTATTTCTTGCTCTTTTGTTTCTTGACTACTAGGAAGCGAACAGCCTCTGCCATGAGCTCACACTGTTGTTTCATTCTACCTCCCCACAGGCCTGGAATCTATGAAGCCAAGAAATACAGGCTGAAACCAGGAGCCATAGCAGTTCCTTCCCCCATGTAAGATGCTTTTCTTAAATATTTAGTCATAGTAATATAAAGGTAACTGCACAGATAAGTTGGTTAATGACTTAGAAGTATGTTGGAGAAAGAACATTTAGACAGTATTGCTGAAAGATGGAAATAATAGACTTACCATGATGAACAAATAGCTCTAATATTGCCTCTGTACGGTCTACTCCATACATCGTGTTTCTCTCCAGATTTGTATTTATAAACCTGAGGTAAGTGTTGTTTTAAGAGCTATGACTTAGGAGATATTAGCTGTAGTGTTTCTCCAGCAGAGAATTATCTTTGAGACGGGAGTAGCAGGCTGTGAGAGGGGCAGATAGGATGAGAATAGGGGACTCCACAGAGCTGAGACAGGGTCATGAACTCTGTTAAAATGAGTAGGCATTTCCCCACCTTGGGGCAGCTCACAAGCCTATCTTATCCTCTGAAGCATGAGAGAACAGGTCAGGGATATAATTGAGCAAGTGTGTCAGATTCATTTTGCAGAAAATGAGGCGGTTAGCCTTAGCTGCTCCCTGAAAACGTTTTGTTAAACATAACAATTCCTTCGAAAATGTTACGGTTACCCTATGGTTCCTCTGGGCCAACCACTTTCCACCATAGAGGCAGTTGGGTAGCATTGACCACTCTAGAGAAAGCAGAAGCCTTTGCTCATCGGTGCTTAGGAGCCCCTTCCCACTAGCTCAAAGTCCCAGGCTTCTTGAATGTACCCATCAAGGTTTGGGAATGACATTTTTCCCACATCCCTCACTTAGCACATATATCCCTCCCTCAGTTCAAATGAACCTTTAAATTAATTTTGCCTTGAGGGGAGTCATTACTTTGGCCTCATTATGAAAAGGTAGTACATCACCCTGGAACTGGACTGTTTCAGTCAAAATCCTAATTCCGTCTTTGAGGATACCTGTGAAATTGATGAAAGTGATTAATCTCTCCAACACTCACTTTCATCATCTATAAAATGGAAATCACTGCTCCACAGCACAATGTGTATTAATAAACGAATCCATATAAAGGGGTGATTTGAACTTAAAAAATGCTAATAGGGCATCTTGTTGGTTTCCTTTAGCACATGGAGCATTAAAAAAATCACTACCTTATTATTATTATTTTTATTTCTATTATTTATTTATTTATTTATTTATTTATTTATTTATTTATTTATTTATTTAGAGACAGGGTTTCTCTGTGTAGCTTTGCACCTTTTTCCTGGAACTCACTTGGTAGCCCAGCCTGGCCTCGAACTCACAGAGATCCGCCTGGCTCTGCTGGGATTAAAGGCGTGCACTGCTGCCACCGACGCTGCCTCTGCCACCGCCACCACCACTACCACCCGGCTCCTTATTTTTATCAACTGATAGTAATACTTGTGCATATATATAAGGTCCAGTGTTTTGTTTTGACTCTTGTATGTATTGGATGCTGATTGGCTCAGAGTAATTTGCACAGCATTTATTTCTTTATGGTACATATGTTCTAAATCCCTCCTCTCCTTGCAGCAGATTGACCCCGGGCCTTGCAAATGCAAATAAGTGCTCTACCGTTGCCTTACACCCCCAGGCTCTCAATCATCTCCTCTAGTTATTTTGAGATTTATAATATACTACTATTAATTATATTCACCAGATACGCCACAGAATAGCAACTCTCTCCCTCTCTGCACATGAAGCTGATTTTAAGAGGCCCTTTCATATTATTTTATTACACATTGTTAGTATGTTAACATTTTTTATTCCATATTTTGATGCTTTACAAAGAAAAGTAGTATGTTACAAGGACCTAGGAAACCAGCCGTGTAATATAGTTGGGGATAATGACCCTGTCTCTAGTTTTATGTTTACCAAAATGTCTAACCCATCAAACAAAATGTCAGCCCAGTGCTGGAGTCATTTAACTGAGTATGCCTATCTTTAGGGTGTTTTCAGCTGTGAGTAACAGAAAACCATGGCAGACACCAGCCTAAGTAATGAGTAAACACAGCTACAGTCGTGGGGTTGGATGCTAGGCACGCTTTGAAGGGCCCAGTGTCAACCCATCTGCAGCATGCCTTTCTCGGGAGTTTTTCTGGTTGCAAAATGGCTTTTAGGATGCCAGGTATCAGCTACAGATATGCATGAGCCTGTTTAGGGGAGGAAGAAGGACATTTTTCCTTATGTCTCTTTCTTACAGGATTCAGCTGGTATTTATAAAAAGATGACAAGCCTTTGCCAATCTCTTGAGCAATTCTTGTACTCTTCCTTTGTCTATCGACCTCTTTAGGTAAGATGACAGTCTCAAAGATTCAATGTGAAATAGTTCCACACCTTGCCAGCCCAGCACAAGCATCGTTTCTCCTTTGGACTCCTATCTTTTTGCACACAGTCAATTATACATTTAAATTTCATTATTCCTTTTGCAAATTAAAAAAATCAGTTTGAGTTATCTGTCACAAGCAGCAGTAAATAACTCTGGCTGATTTATACCAGGGAGGAATTTATCTGAAAAGCACTAAATGATTTCAGAGTGATTCTGAATTTTCATTTCGTATTATGAAAATTGTTGGGACAACTAGTAAATTCTGAATAAGATGTGTAGAACAGATAATGCAATTATATCCACATTAATGTTGTGATTTTTGAAAATTGTGCTGTGATTATGTGAGAGGACCTTTTCGGTAAACACACAAGGATGTTTCAGGAGAAAGACAGCATGGATTATATGACTGACTACGAGGTATGGAGGGACAGACAGACACACAGAGAGACAGAGAGAAAACATGTATAAAGAAAATAACATTAACATTAGAAATCTAGATGAAGGGATATCTAGCCACCCTCTAAACTATAGACCACTTTTGCCTAGGTTTTGATTACACTAAGCACTGTTTTTTTGAGCTGAGGATCAAACCCAGGGCCTTGCACTTGCTGGCAAGCGCTCTACCACTGAGCTAAATCCCCAACTCACTAAGAACTTTTAAAGTGGTGAGTGAGGCATATATGGAAGGCTTAATTGCAGTGAAGCACACTGTTTTACTCCATAGAGATGATGGGGAAGATATGCCACAAGATATGCCACTGTAAGAATAGATGGATTACAGGATAGTCAACAACGGTGTAAGCCACAAGTTGGAGGTGGGCCGTGGTGGGTCTTGCTGCCACCTCCATGAGTATGTACAGTGCTGCCTGGGGAAACCGACTTAGGACAATACCATCTACAGAGTGACAGTTCTTGCTCATGATGGTTAATCTTTCTATGATTACCGACTGAGGCTGGGACCTCTGCATTCAGCTTCATCATATTAAACTTGAAGCCCAGGGCATAGAGTCAGTTTGGTGGAAGACAAATCACAGGGCTGGAACTGGCTGGAAGGTGATCTTATGAATGAGCACCAAGAGTTTGAGCCTCTGGAAGGGTACTCAAGTTCTGCTTTGTCCACAAGGCTTCTCCCAGGAGGCTGGTGACCTCCACTTAGAAGTTAAAGGATCAAATTTAGCATCCCTAGTCACCAGAATTCCAGCAGCGTTGCACGAATTCTATTTGGTCTAACCAGATATTTAGGTAAATGAAAAAAGATCAGAGAGACAAAGGAGCAAGCCACAGCCATCTCTCATCTCACCAACCTAAAGGACCTCAACTCCCGCCTTATATTACTTTCGCTGCCCAGCCATATCACTTTCTATCTCAACCTCCCTAGTGCTGGGATTGAAGGTGTGTATGCTTCCCAAATAATGGGATTAAAGGTGTGTTCCACCACTGCCTGTCTCTGTTTCTCTTTTAGACTGAATTTAATCTCAAGGAGTCTGGGGTGGCTTTGAATTCACAGAGATCTGTCTGCCTCTGCCTCCCAAGTGCTGGGATTAAAGGTGTGTGCCACCATTCCCTGGTCTCTATGGCTAACTCTGCCCTCTGATCTTCAGGCAAGCTGGAAGCATATGCAAAATATCACCACACATCAGTATTAAACAAACTCCAGACTATCCCAGAGTAACTTAAGTCATTCTCTATGATAATGGCAAATGTCCGTCACAGGACAGACTTGCAATTTCTGCTTGAGGATGTCAACACAGACACTTGAAGTTGTTCCACTGAAGGCAAGATCGCAGGAAGATGTGTGTTCTCTTGACTTGAAAGAAGTAAACAACATACAGATGTTGGGACCTAAGTCATAAATACTCCAAGTATGGCTAATATGGAACAAATTACATTTGATGAAGCTTAACCACCTTCTGGCATTACATGGTGGAAAAGTGAATCCTTTGCTTTCCATTGGATTGATATGAATATTCCTTTCTCTGAACATTGATAATGTCCTTTGTTCTCTTTCACTCACTTTTTAATATTTTCTCATCTCTCTCTGTCTCCTCCACTTGTGTGGACATTGGATTACTTCACATGAGGTTGACATTTTGTTTCTGAGAGTGCTTATTTCCTGTCTCTCAAGAGTAGAATCCAGTCCACAGTTCAGCCTTATTATATAATATAAATACAGTCATGGCGATGCTACTGAATTTTTACTCCAGCCTGATAGTGTAAATGCTGTTTGTAGTTCAGTAGTAAGACTGTCTTTTGTGCTGGTATCTCGCTCTTGAGCTCTGGTATGTACTCTTGAACATGAACTATTGTTCTTTTCTTGGGTGTGTGTCTTTGTCTTTTAATTTTCATGCTTGAATCTGTATTAATCCTTTTCTTAGAAACTCTAATTTTGTCTCAGAAAGAGAAACCTCTTTGTGATCTTGATATCCTACTGGAAAAGAAAACCTTATGCTTCAGCAAAGGAAAAAACAGCAGTGCTACATATCTCTTTAGAGCATAATATTTATATAAATGTTCCTCATAAAAATGATTAAAGGAAAGAAGCTATTATTGAAAACTGTACCTTACAAGCATTTGACATCTGATTGGAATTGTCACCTCCTTTGATTGTAGAAAATTTATTTGGATCAGTAAAGGGAATTTTAAGATTTCATTTGGTAATAAGATTGGTAACGAGCTTAAGTGGTGTTTTGTAGACAAAACAGTTTGGGGAGAGAGAGGTGGGAGGATGTAGAGAGCACAAGGAGAAACATCTCTAATCTCTACTCACATTCTACTCATATTCTCCAAGGCGGATTCATGTGGACAATTAGAATTATGAGACTTATAGCCCATAAGTAAATATGGTCTGAGTCGTTTACTGCAACATGTTAGCTGCAGATGGCTTTGAAACCTACTCATCAATTATAGACAGTCCAGTGCCCTCAAAGGGTTTCCTTTGGGAAATGTGAAGAATGCTGTTACCCCTGATTTCTTCTAGCTCACTTCATTTATTGGCTACCCTTCTTACCTAGAACCTCAGCTGTTTTAAACAAAGCTACCACTCATCAGGAATCAAGTATTAAGCAATGCCCACTGTGGGGCAGTCAAATCAGTAGTTGCTTTTGTTAATTCATTGAATGATTCTCTGATAGCCAGTTATAGGTGAAAGGATCAAATCTGGAATTTCTAAATGCACAAGTTAATTTGGGTTAAATAAAACTCCAGGTTTCCCAGAATGATGCCACCTCATTTGAACCAAAAAGAGGGAAAAGTCTAACATGTTGGAACTTGGGAGTCAGTGAAACTACTTCAGGAGAAGAAGGATGGATCATTCAGGTCTGGAGTTGTCTATGAGTTCCATAGAAGGGTTTCAGGAGGGTTCTGAGTCTAATCAAAGTATAAACAATTTGTGTGTGTGTGTGTGTGTGTGTGTGTGTGTGTGTGTGTGTGCATTTATTATATTTTTATTAGATCTATTTATCATGTGTGTATCTCTCTTCTCTCTGTCTCTGTCTAGTAGTATATGCATGTGTGTGTGTGTGTGTGTGTGTGTGTGTGTGTGTGTGTGTACACACCTCTATGCCTGTGTGCACATGCCAGAGTTCACATGAAGAAGCCAGAGGACAACTGAGAGATTTGACTGTCTCCTTCCACCATGTGCATTCCAAGAAACAAACTCAACTCCTCAGGTTTGACATTAAGCACCAGTGGTACACTTTGATTTTCTAAGGAATTCCTGTAATTCACATTGGTCTCCAAAGACTGGGGGCCCAGAAAAAAATGGGAGATACTGCTTGATAGTGCACATCACAAATGTCTCTGAATCAAGGGGGTCTTTGGTTTTATCCAAAGGCAAGATAAGGCGAGAATAGAGTCTGCTTCCTGTAATGTTTTCTATAGAAGAACCAAAATATTACTAGAATGAGTTGATAAAATGTTAATTCATCTCAATGGACATTATCATTGTCCTGAAATGAAATCAAAGGTTGAAAATTGTTGATGTAGTTTTTTGAACATGTTTGTAATGTGCTTATGAAATTGTAAGCCAAAGTTCTGTTATAAATTAATCTTTATTGCCTTAAGTATGTTGGAGATCTGGTTGGTTTTGCTCCTTAAAGCAGTTATATTGAAATATACATATATATTTATATTATATATATATATATATATATATATATATATATATATATATATATATACAATATATGTATATTGAAAACACTGGAGTTGAATATAATGGCATAATATATTGAAATTATGTGTGTGTGGATGGTGTGTGTGTGTGTTTGTGTGTGCATGTGTGTGTTTGTATGCATAGCACTAGAGTTGACTATAGTAACATAATTATTCTTAATGTAATGAAACTATCTTTTATTGGTTTTGAATCTTGCCTTTGAGGAGGGAGCTCTTACCTAGTTCTGTAACCTTGGCTAAGAGCTTATAGCTGGGAAGATCATAGGCTCTGGGGATGGGGACATACATACTACCTCTATTTTGCCAAATTGTCTTGTAGCAAAGTTTCCTTTAAAATATTTATAATTATACTCAAAGATTATTGCTGCATCCAGCCTTAATAAGAGAAGGTTCTTATTGCTGTGAAAGGTGGTTAATGCAGACTCCATAACCAGCCAAAGTGCTGACAATAAGTGAGAATGAAGTGCTTGACAGTAAGTGGGACAGCTTGTCCCTGCAAGACTCAAGGACTGTCACAGACGAAGAGAAAGAAAATAAGTAAGAACTAGAAGTTGGAGAGATATCTTTTGGGAATGACAGCCTTTGAACTCATGAACTCACTGCTGCAGAGGTTATCTGCCCAAGACCTACTCAAGATTGAACCAATCAGTGTTTCATATGGATGGAGGAGGGGCTCATGAGGCTCCATCCCTCCCTGAGGGACTCTCAGCACTCAACATAATGTTTCACTTTCTTCAGTGGTCCAGCCACTAATGAGTTGCCCTTGCTCTAGTAAGTAACTCCCTGCCCACTCCCAGGAAAGAAACTCTAATTAAGCACAGTGAGTCATATAGAGAAAGAAGCCATCAATGTAGGACAGGGGCTTGTTGAGAAGTAGCTTTCTAACGTCAGAGAGAGGGAGCTGAGAGAAGAGGGTGATAGTGAAAATGACCACAATTCATTATACAAATGTAGGAAATTTGTTAAACAATAAAAATATTAAAGAAAAGTAGTTCACTAACATCACATGGAAGAATGGGGGACCAGAGAGATGCTCAGTGGGTAACGTGCTTGCCATATAAGCATGAGGATCTCAGTTCAATTCCCAGCATACATGTAAAGATGCCAGGCATGAGTTTGGACATAAGCATGGAATCCTCTTGCTAGCCAGCAGAGCCAAGAGGATCTCTGGAACTTGTGGTCAGTCAGTCAAGCCAAATATACAAGCTCAAGATTCAGTAAGACTTTTTTGTTTCTCAAAAAAATATGGTGGGGAACTATTGAAGAAGACACTTGATATAGACCTCTGACCTCCACATTCATATGCACACGAGTTTATGTTCACCTGCACATAAACACATATACCCAAACAGGAAGTGAGAGGACAGCCATGTCTTTCCTTATTTGTCATAGCTTCCACTAATCACCCTGATTCCCTTACCTGGTGGCTGTTGCAGAGTTCTTTATTCACCCACCCTCTGTATTCTCTGGCTCAGTCTAGGCTGTCTTTCTTTTTTCCTCTGGCCTCGTCTCTGCAGCTTGTTCTTAACTATGGAAGTCAGTTGCGTTCATTGCCTTAATCTTCTTCTTGTCTTAAATTCCAGGGGCTGCCACTTTGTATTCATTTCACAAATTCTACACCCAATATTCTAATGACTGAGAGGGGCAAAAATCCATTGAAGGAGCAGGAGAAGGAGAGAAAGTAAGGATACAGAAAACACACACTCCTAAATCCGCTTACATATGGCATAGTACTGATTACAAGAAATGAGTGATTCATTTCATTACTCAATTTTTAAGCCATTTAATATGCCTCCCAGGTAGTTCCCTGAGTTGGAAAACCACAAAGGAAAATGGAAATGCCTAATGCTTTCCAGAACTCTGGTTCTCGATGCAGTTTTCATTAATATAAAATCAGTTTTATTCCAGTTCTACTCAAAGATGATGGGCTGCAAATCATGCCTCCTGTGCCAAATAGCATGCAAGGGGCTTGTTAAATGGAGAAGGAAAGGCTCATCTCACTTTCCAGGAGAGGCATTCTGCTGGATGGGTAGGTAAACAAATGCTTACAGTATGTGATGCCTTCATTTACCAATGCACATGTACGTGGTGGGTAATGGAAACTCAATCGGACACGTCTATATTTGTCTACTGGAGGTGAACTGTAAGCTAACCTGGGAAATGAATAAGTTTTAGTCAATGACAATAATGCACCAAAATGAAGTTATGAGAGACTTTAAGAACATATGAAAAGAAGAATAGGCAGGAAAAGATGAGTCCATATATTGCTGACCAGGTACTGTGAATCTTTAAATCCAATCATCGTTGTTTGCCTTATAGTTCTTGGGAAACTTGGAATGCTCATAGACACCTTGCAGGGGTACTCATCATGACCCGGTAACTGACTTGACAGGCTCAGAGGTCAGACTATGGACCCAGGCCTTTCTCTTCTCCTTGCTAGTGAAAGGTGACATTGCTTTTCTCAGGATTGCAGTGAAGAGTTAATTAATCTGTATAAGGCAGCATTATATCTGGCATAGGTGTTAAGTAAGGGTGAAAAAATATTAATTCTTCTTTCCACTTCTGTTCTAGGTTGCTTCTCTGTTTTCTGCGATAAAATGTTGACTAAAACTAAGGGAGAAGAGAAGGTATTGCTTTCCATCTTATACTTTATATTATATTACTGAGCAAAACCCAAGCAGGAACTGGAGGTAGTAACCTGGAGGCAGGAGCTGAAGCAGAGAGCATGGAGGAATCCTGCTTCATGGCTTGCTCCCCATAGCTTGCTCAGCTACATTTCTTATACAACCCTGGTCTACCTGCCTAGTGATGCCATCACCCACAGTGGGATGGGTCTTCCATCTATCAGCAATTAAGGAAATTCCCAAAGATATGCACACAGGCTGATTTGATGGAGGTGACCCCTCAGTTGAGATTCTCTCTTCCCAGATACGTCTAGTGTGTCTAGTTGACACAAATGAACTATGATAACTTTTTAAAACATTTATAACTGAGTGTTCTACAGCATTCCAAAGAGAGATCTTCCAACAAGGTTTGTTAGTCTTGGAATAAAGAAGTAGATCACAGACCTTTGGATATTGCAGGATGAACAGTGTCAAATTTTCTTAATTTTACCTTAGTTTGCTTCCTGGAGAACTCACAAAATCCACTACTTTTTATGCTATCAGTGTAGACTAGAGTCACCTGATAATGAAGCATTATCCAGTACTAACATCCAGCTGTAAGAAGTCAGAACTGAAAGTATATCCCTAAAGAAATGAGCCACTAAACTGGCATGATGAAAGCAGGAAATAGGAAGTGAAGAATAAAAAATTTGCCTATAGTAAGTAGAATATGCATTTAAACTTTGTTTACACTATAAATACTGTATTATTTATAAAGAGACTCTCATACCTTAGAGGTGTAGGTAGGGTATCTTCTATCTTCATTACATCTAAGATGAGGCCAACAATGTTTAGGTGAAGACCAATGCGACAACTTTGGTTCCTCCACCCCTTTCTTCTCCCACCTAACTCTAATTTTTTATTGAGAAGGGGAAAAAAGTCCAAAACCTACTTTTAGGAGAGAATGACTGTTAGGAGAGCATTTGTTGTTTTCATCAAGACTTATAGTCACTGGTCATATCATTCAATGCAGTGTTTGCTGTCTAAGATGGTTAATTTTCTTGGGGTGTATGTGTTATTCATACTTACAGCAGCTTGTTATTACATGGCTTTAGAGTTGCCACCTCATGTTTATAGACACACAGCAACAACAGGAGACAGAGAAATGGACTTGGATTTATTCAGTGGATACTTTACAGCCAAGTCTGTGTATAGAGTCATCATGGAGTGACTCAAAGAGCTTACAGACAAGTTGGGGAGGTGTGAACAATACACATAAAAGGTTAAGTAAAAATGAAGTAAAGACAAGTAAAAATAAAATAAAAATATTATCCAGTACCACAAAGGGCTAAGAAATTCAGAGAAATAAGTGGTCAATGGAACATCTCATAATATCAACTTCAACTTGTAAATGTGCCCCTAAACTTTTGAGATTGCCAGCACTGATAACCTTAACAAAGTCCTCCATGAAATAGCATGTAGAAAGAAAAGAGGAACCGAAGAGGAAACCAGGTGGACACACACAGCATATATGAGTGCAGGAAGGAAGCTTGAAATTATTTGCCCAGTCCCAAAAGCTTATTCCAACAGTAGATGCTCCATAAACATGTGCCCAGGAAAGGAGTGTGTGGTTGCACAGGTGAGTGTCTGAGACTGTCTTAGGATGGGAAAACATAGGAGTCCAGAGACTGATGGCTTACATTTCCTTTTTTTGGTATGAGTTTGACAAGTAGTAACTTGAGAGATGCTCGGAAATGTAGAAGAAGGAATAAATGAATTAGCTAATATCCCAAGATCACAGGGTTGGAAGGAAATTGGTAAGATCACCAATCATTCTCTCAAATCTCAGGGGGAAATGTGCTAATAAGCTAAACAGAAAGAAGCCTGGGGCCAGAATGTGAGAAAATATTCTGAATTGAAGTAATTGAAATCATAGCTTCATCAGTCAATTCTCCTATGAATTTATACACACTCTACTTCTAGTTGGATCTCAGTTTTCTTATCTCCTTAAGAGGAATAAGAATTATGCTCCATATTAAAATATTTTAATTTATTACTTACAAATTTATTCATGTATACAATACGTTTTGATCATATCTACTCCGACTCCCAATCTCCAAATCATCTTACCCTCAACAATATACTTCTCTTTCTACTTCAAGTTCTTTCTCTCTCTCTTAAAATAACCCAAGTCCAGTTATTATAATAATTATAATAATCCAAGTGCTATCTACATGCACATGGATGTGTGGCCATCACTAGACCATAGGCATCTTACTAGAGGACAACACCCTTAAAGGCAACTGACTCTCCCTCCCCCAGCAGCCATCAGCTACCTACATCTCATCTCTTTTGCTAGGGTGAGTGGGGATGCCTTCTGTGAAACAGGATCTTCTGGAAGCAACAGAACCTTGAGCTTCTATGAGCTCATGAGCATAACAGCCTGTCATATCCAGAAGACGCTGTTGCATAACAGTCTTTCCCAACTGCTCTTAAAATCTTTCTGCCCCCTCTTCTGCAATGTCCTCTGAGCCTTAGGGCAGGGGGCATGGTATAGATACAATCTGAAACTCCAGATTGCTTACAAAGAAACATATTTAATAGGTCAACATATTTTCATATAAAGTAGAAATTAAGAAGTTGAACTATTCAGTATTAAGACATATGCCAAAGAAAGACCTTTTTTCCTTGAGTCTTGTAGAAGGAGAAATGCTAACCAAACTTACAAATATATATATATATATATAATTTAGTTTTTAGAAAAACCTGAGTGTTTTTGGTAGGTGACATGTCTTAAAGATTCTGCATACTAGGGAAAGTGCTTTAAAAATAATGTAACATGATAGTGAAAGTAATCTGGCAGCAGGCTGTCATGTTGGGCCACAAAAGTTTTCAGTATTTAATTAAAACTTTAGTAGTATAAAATTCAAGACATGCCATGAATTGAAGAGATACACTAACCACTTATTTGTCAACTACAAGGGTAAATGCTGTTTCCTAGTGCACATTAGTGGGAAGATTTTTTAAAAGGGGGATCCAACTACTACAATAGACACCTGCAGTTGCAGCAAGAAACAGAGATATGAGTACCTCTTTGTGATGTACAGCCCTTGTCTGAACTTCAGAAGAGGTCTTTTGGAGAACCAGACATGGATGGAGCAGAGAAGCATGCCAGTCTCTGGGGGGTATGCAGAGGGTGGCTTCCAAATTTGCAGGGTTGTATAACTGTGCAGGGAGATAATGTGGAGTTTTAGAAATATCAAATAACCAAAAGCAATTCTTTTAGTTTTTTTCTACTATGCATGGTGCCAGCCCTGGGCTCAGAGACAAATCCACTGACGGGAGATTAATATCAGGGAGAACCACCCAAATCCACAGACACATAAGTTTCCCTTTGCCTGTTTTTGGTAGATAGCCATTTGGCTAAGACACAATTACTTGGATAAGGCATGCCAACAGGGTTGAGTGTGGTCATAGCAAAAATCAAGTTTCAGATTATCCATGCCCCTTGTGTGCTCTGTCACTTATGGGATCCAGAATCACAAAGTGACTTCCTTTTCTAGGCACTGCTTGCCTATGAATCAAGAATGACCATTAGTCCTCCTTTCTGGGAATGCAATTTAGACCATGTCATACAAGCAAACACCTGACTACTTAACCCCGATCTCTCTCTATTATTGTACGTGTTTGTGAGTGTAGGCATGTGAAGGCCACAGCATGCATGTATGGATCAAAGGACAATTTTCAGGAGTCAGTTCTCTCCTTCCACCATGAGTGATTCTACCCTTGGAAGCTTTCTCACTGGGTCCACTCTCTACCCATTATACTCCAAATAATATCAAATTTTTACAAGAATCAGAAATAAAGGAAGCAGTAAGTTCCTTCTCCATGATCCAACTACATATTCACATATCACTTAACCTATGAAGAAGATGACCTTAGAAGAGAAATAAATCATCCGTCTTTAGGAGAAGAATGTTTAAACTGTACATCTTAAGCCTCACAAAGCATTTATTTGGCAGCATCCATAGCTGGGGAAGCAGGAGGATTTGAAGACTGGTGGCCAAGCAGTAGAAAAGAAGAAAACTAAGGGAAGTCCATGAGGAGAAAGTCTGATCAGGAACTGTTTGTACACAGAGAAGATTATCCTAAGATAGCAAATGGAGTGGATCTACATGTATCAAAAGGTGAAAATGCAGAAGAACTGTGAATGTTTCTATGGTATTAAAAGGAGTGATGTTGACGGCCCTTTAGGAGATGAATGGATGTGTCAATCAAATATTTCTCTGTCCTGGTGTTTCCTATCCTGGAGAGTCTAGCACTAACTAGGAAGCGGGGAGCGGGAAGGAGATAGGAAAGGCCGTGGAAATCTGTTTGATCTTCCAAGGTCCATGGCTTGGATTCATTAAAGACACATGCACCAGTGTGGAGAACATTTAAGCTGGGTCCAATTATCCTGGTCTGTTTGAAAGAGCTCTTCAAATGTGAGAAGAAAAAGGAAAAGATCCTACAGAACGGAAATGGAAATGTCATTGTAGTTTGTGCTTATCAAGATTTGCTGAAATGCCTTTAATCCTAACACTCAGGAAACAGAGGCAGGCAGATTTTTGTGAGTTCAAGGCCAGCCTGGTCTACAGAGCTAGTTCTAGAACAGCCAACACTGTTATACAGTGAAACCATATCTCTTAAAACAAAAACAAAACTAAACAAAATTGCTGAAGATCTGCAGATTTAATCTGGGAATAGTTCTGAATTCCTTGATTGAAACCTTTCAATTCCCTGTGAAGTCTATTAATTAAACAAACAACATTTCAAACCTTCTCTTAATGATAAATAAAACCATCCCATCCTTTTATCTACAGGTTCAGGAAAAGTGCCATCTTCCCCTAGTGAATGACTATCATTGCAAGTTTTCATGTTTGGAGGCACTGACTCATAGACCATCCACAGAACAATTATTTCTCAAATGAAACAGTAAATTTGGCAGCATAAGAAAGAAAACTGGGCCAAGTGGATGCCATGTGAGCTAAAATATGGAGAGACATCTCTTTGTACAGTACCCAAGATTGCAGACTCCAAATGCAAACCGACTAGCTCAGATTGTGTGGTCACCCTTTAACTGGTCCTCGAACCAGTGCCCCTGAGCTTTTGCATCTGTTTTTCCATCTGTAAAACACTAACTCCTCTCCATGAGAAAATATGAAGGGTCTAGAAAATACTACAGGATAAAAATAAGTGTTCTATAAAAGTTATATTGTTAACATAATATAATAAATTATTGCTAATATTAAATACATGGAGTCTTACTAACATTGGGGAATGATGGATGGACATGGTTGATACTTTTAAAGACATGCATAACAATACACATTATAACACAGGATTACCAAGGACAACAGCAACATGGCTGAAGAAGTATCAGCAAACAGTTCTTTGCATATTATATGTTGTTTAACAAGCCCAGAATAATCAACTCTAAACTTCATACAGTCTATCCTTTTTCCTGTGGCTGAGAAAGGTGTTGACTCATCTTTGCTGTGGGTACAAAAAAGTAACTGTGAATCTCATTGAATTCCTACCTTAAGCATAGAGATGAACGAAATACAAGGGAAATGTGTTCTCTGTTACTAAAAGATATAGACTAATTGGAGAATACATAAGCTACCAGCTATTATCTAGACAGGAAGAGTCATGTTGGCATCTCTGTCCTCCTTCCTCTAGCTCCATCTAGCTCACATGTCCTTATTGTATATCCTAAAGAAAAAAAAAAACTATGCTCTTTTTATGAAGTTCCCTTTGCAATTTTGAGTTTACTATCTTTCCCACTTCATTTGACAGCAATATCCTAAAGCCCAAGAATGTGTCCTGCTAAATCCCTAATGATTAGCATAATTCCAAATACACAAAATATTTTATAAAACTGTTATGCAAGGTAAGAAAGTGGAGGGTTCTGTGTGGCAGAATAGGATTGAATGTGGGAAATGAACATATGAATGTTTCATACCATTAGGCCACTCCTAAATAGTTTGCACATTGGATTCATCTATACCACATGGATCTACTGTTTACCTGAAAGATATCATAATTTTGGCATCTGGGAGAAATTATTAGATTGTATGCTTTGGATAGGAAATACCTCCACAAAGGCTCTTCCAGTAAAGGCTTGATTGTCAGATGATGGGCTTTGGGGGACTGATTAGAACTAGAGAACTCTGACCTAATTAAACAGTTAATTTCTTAATGGATTGATGGCATACTATGATGACATGTTAGGGAGGTTGTAGAAAGTAAGTGGGGCCTGGTTAGATAAGTAGACCACTGAATAATTGTCCTAAAAAGCTATACCTTGTTCCCAGTCTCTTCCTTCTCTCTGCCCGCTATCACTTTGCTTCATCACACGTTCCCATGACACTCTGCATCACCACGCATGGACCTGGAAGTAAAGGAGCTAGAAGACCAAAGACTAAGACCATGAACCAATATAAATCTTTCCTGTCTAGAGTTATTTTCCTGAGGCATTTGTCAGGGTGATAAAAAGCATGCATACAAAACAAGATAAGTTGAGATTTATAAGTGCCCAGACATCTGAATTCAACTTCTCCTTCTCCCAGTTAGGGATCACAGAAGTTGCTACACTCATCTAAGCCTCAGCTTCCACATCTGTAGGGTGGAAGTAACAGTCACTCTCTGAGCTATTGTTTCAGCTGAAGCAGTACATGGGAGAAACATACCTTGGTAAACTGCAAGTATTACTTGAGACATGCTTATTAGTACCCTTGGTGATCTTTCTATTAACAAACTAATAATCACGATAGGAACCTCCTTTACAATGGCACATTATACAAAGGAATCCTAGATATGTCCAGTCAATGTATTTTTACAAATTCAGGTTCTCCACTAAAGAGACTAATAAAACAGATTTCTTAGCATTCTCTCCCTCCAAATCTGGACCAGGCAGGCCTGTTGCCAAATTTTATGCTGAGTAATAAAAGTTCTGACATTGAATGTGTCACCACGAATCAACAACCTATTGAAGGTGAGATATTATGGCACAGCAGTCCCCTGGAAGTGTACATTTTTAAAAAATATTCGTAAAACCACAAGCGCTTTGTGTGGCAGCTTTGCAAAGCCAGTAGACCTGAAGTATTTGTATTTTAATGTTTATCCCTGAACTGGCCTGCTGTTTTCAAATTGCCCAGGAAACAAAGTGTTGAAAATGGAAGGCAACCAGTATAAGCTAGATTTCGAAATGTAGTGTTAGCAAAAGCAAGCTGTGGGGTTCTGATACCTTAACAGCACCATAAAATGCTCATAATTAAATAACTATTCTTAACATAGCTATTCCTATTTCCCCCCCAGCCACTTATGTAAAAGCATTTAATGTTCATTCTTTCATTACCAACCAGAGACTCTTGTAAAGAGGTAACTGGTTCCAGAAATTGTTAAGAATGTTTTAATAATGGTGTCTTTTACAAAGGGAAAAATGTACTAAAAAACAAAATCAGCCTTTAGGTCCTTCCTGTGGTTATTTTTATTGGCAGTTGGCCCACAAAAATTATTTATGTGGGGGGATGTCATGCCGCAGAACTTCCACCTGAACAGCAGTAGTGAAAGAAATAACGCAATGCATTGTGGTTATCTGTGTCCTAGACACAGCAGCAGAGCAGGAGACTACCAATAGCAGAAAAGGAAGGGATAAGTTGGCTGGAGAATTCCATGTAGACCCAGGCTTCCAAATAATGTCTGAGGAAGGAGAAGAGTGATACAAAAACTAGCTAGGGTGCATGGCACTCCTACTATGTACCGGCATAAATGAAAAGATGTTTGGAAAGCTACACACAAACAGTGAGATGAGCATGATAGGTTCAGCATGCAGAAGCAGCTCAAAATTCATGGGACAGACAGTGGGAGGGTTAATAGCGCATCTCATACCGGTGTCATTTTCAAGCCCATTTTTTAGATACTATTCAATGACTAGTGTTAACTTAGTGAGTTGTGCTATCAAGGTTAGAAAGAAATGGGAAAGCAGTTCAAGCCTGGCACATCCAGGGGAAGGGGAAACGCTACAGAATGGAATTTCTTCAGCTATGATGCTGAGTTAAATGCCTCAGAATCATGCCCTAAAGCTTGTCCAAAGGGAAATAATCCCGTCTGTGAAGTCCAAACTATAGAATCCAAATGTTTAGATGAGAAGCTTGAGGATCTAAGCAATTCTTAAGTGTATCTATGATCCAAATATCCACCAGACAGCCTAGTGCATTGATTCCCTTTGACCTGTCATCTTCAAAGAGCTACCTCTCATTGCACTCTTGCTTGATAGAAATTTTAGAAAATGTTGGTTTATGTTTATGCAACTATGGCCCCTTTTAAATCTAAGACCATGATTTTAACACTACTGACAATTTCTTTTCTGTGGTTTAATGATCTCTTGGACATGTAACTGGGTGCTCAGTCCATGTAAGCAGTTAAGCTGTTTCCATCTCGTACTCAAATCAGAGAGTATTTTTCCCCATAAGAGTGATATGTCAACTGTTGCTGTATAACACATCACTGGAATTATTTTTTTGTGGCTTAAAATAAAAGACAGATGGATACAAAAAGCTCTGTGTTCAGTGAAAAAGTTAACTTTAAAACATAATGCGGGCTAGAGAGATGGCTCAGAGGTTAAGAGCACTGCTTACTCTTCCAAAGGTCCTGAGTTCAATTCCCAGCAACCACATGGTAGCTCACAATCATCTGTAATAAAAATCTGGCGCCCTCTTCTGGCCTGCAGGGATACATGCAGACAGAACACTGTATACATAATAAATAAATAAATCTTTAAAAAAAAGATAATGCATGTTATAATTCAGTTCAAGTAATATTCTTGAATTAATAAAAGTAGAGCTGGAGAAATGTCTAGTAATTTCCAGGGAGGATAACTGGTGTTCAGGATGGAGAGGACCACAAATGGGGAGTATGGTGAAGAGCTTGTGGTATAACAATTGTGTATCTCGAATAAGACCACGGTTTTTATGTAAGAGAAATTTACCTGATAGTTAAAATGACAAAGAATTCTATGCACATAGGGTAGCTGGTTTTGTTCTTGGGTGTGACATTGCATTGTAGTTTTATAAGGCATAATTATCAGAAAGAAACTAGGGAAAATGTACAAGAGGCTCTCTACCATCCTGGAGACTTTGTGTGCTTTATGTCTCCTATGACTCTATGATTACTTTAGAAAAAAGGCAGACAACAGAACAAAACCAGTTACTATCAGAAGCACAGCAATGGCACCTCTGTTTGAGGGTCACTCAAGCTCTTTGCTGGGAAGCTCTGGATTGGTCTCCTCTAAAGTCTCAACTGGAACAAATTCTGCCTCTTACCTCATTCCTGGCAGTACACAACGTGGTAGTTTGAGTGTAACTGGTCTCCATAATCTCATAGGGAGTGGCAGTATCAGGAAGTGTGGCTTTGTTGGAGTGGATACAGCCTCCTTGGAGGAAGTATATCACTATGGGCATGGAGTCTGAAGTTTCCTATGCTCAGGAACTGCCCAGTAACACAGTTGACTTCCTGTTGCCTGCAAGATGTAGGACTCACAGCTATTCCTCCAGCACTAGGTTTGCCTGCATGCAGCCATGCTCCCCACCATAATGATAATTGACTGAACCTCTGAAACTGTAAGTGAGCCACCCCAATTAATTTAATTAAAGTTTTAATTAAATACTGACCACATGGGTGGGCTCTAGCCAGGTCTATCTCTGGGTTTCCAGAAGATGGCCCAAAATAAAGTTTTGCAGCTGCTTTAGTATTTCCCATCAGGTCCAGTCAGGGCAAGCATACATCCTGATGTACCTCCCGCATACATCCAATCCAGAGCAAGTGTCCAACCTGATGTATTTCCTGCCTGTGAACCTCCTGCCCACAATGTGATCAAGCACATTTGGTGCAGATAAGTCAGACAAACTTGTTTAGGGAAATGAAAAACATGTGACTTGTTATCTCCCATAGACAATAGACTCCAGCATTTCAGGAACTGTCTGTCCTTGGGCAAGAGGCTGGCAGATCAGAGACATTTTTTTTTCTCATGAATCTCTTAGGCATAGTAACTGAAAATTGAAATGTAAATTTGGCTCTCACAATAAGAGTTTCCATGGTCATAGTGTCTCTTCACAACAATAAAAATCCGAACTAAGACAGAAGTTGGTACCAGGGACTGGTGTATGACTGTAATAGGTTTGACCATGTTTTTGTTTGGAGTAATACAGACTTTGGTATTTTGGGTTAGGAAAGCAGTGGAATCCTTTAAGCACTGTTTAATGGGCCATACTAGCAGGAGCATGGAAGACAGAGGTGCTAAGAGTTATTTGAATGGTCAGGGGATTACTCAAGAGGTTTCAGAAAAGAAGAATTCTAGTATGTTGCCTAGAGATCATTCTTGTGATATTTTGGTGAAGAAAGTGGCTGTCTCTTGCCTTTGTCCAAAGAGTCTGCCTGAGGCTAAAGTGAAAAGATTTGGATTAATTCCTTTGCCAGAAGAAATCTCGAAACAGCCCAGTATAGACTCTGTCGTATGGTTAGTAGTGGTAACTCTAATGAAGATTTATAATGAAAAGGAGCAAGCTGAGAAGAGTAAACCACAAAAAGTAAATTTTGAAGAGAAAAAAATGCATCAGGAAATGGAATGGAAGGAAGTCTTTCTCGTGTTCAAGGAGATTAACAGATTAAGAAATGGAATAAAGGGAGTGGTGACCTCAGGACAAGATCCCACTCAGCAATGTTGCAGGGTATGGTGTGGTGCATACCTTTAATCCTAGCACTCAGGAGGCAGAGGCTGGAAGATCTCTGGGTTTGAGGCCAGCCTGGTCTGCAGAGCAAGTTTCAGAACAGCCAAGTGCAGGCAGTAAAAGACAAAAAGCTGGTGAAGATGTAAATTGAATGAGAGGGTCATGTTCCAGCTCCAGCAAACAGCAGAACTTGGCAGCATTGGCTGTGTGGATCTGATTTTAGAGTTAAGGCCAAAAGAAAGGAGTTATGGAATAAGGCCACTGAAGCCAGTCATGTGTCAGGGGTGTCCTTGAATGGAGGCCTAGTATAAGAGGCCATTGCATGAAACTGGGAAGTGAAAACTTGGGTTGTCTTGGAGAAGCCAAGATGTTAGAAATGCCACCCAGAGTCATGGAATACCTGCTGATGAGAGCTGCTAAGAGGGAGTGGAACCAGCCCAAGAGGAAGAAGTGTGTTGCAGTCAACAAAGTTGAATGGAGTTGGAGATGTGGACAGCATTTTGACATCAGACATGGAGATGCAGTTTGGAGTTTGCCAAGCTTGGTTTTAGTCTTGCTTTGGTCTAGTATTGCCTTGCTATGCTCCATTCCCTGTATTTTGGAATGAGAATGTATATCCTATGCCATTATGTTGGAAGTATATGATCTTTTCTTTTTAACTTTTTATTTTTACAGGTGACTACAGTTAAGAGAGTGCATGAATCTCAGAAGAGACTTTGAACTTTGGATGTTTAAACATTGTTGAGACTGTGACAGACTATGGAGACTTTTGAAGTTGAACTAATTGTATTTCGTGTTATGATATGACTACCAGTTTATGAGGACCAGGCAGTGGAATGTGGTAGTTTGAATGTAATTGGCCCCCATAATCTCATAAGGAGTGGTACTCTTAGAAGGTGTGGCTTCATTGGAATAACTGTGGTCTTGTTGAAGAAGTATGTCACTGTGGGGGTGGGCTTTGAGGTTTCCTATGCTCAGGATACCGCCCAGTAACACAGTCGACTTCCTGTTGCTTGCAAGATGTAGGGCTCTCAGCCATTCCTCCAGCACCACATCTGCCTGCATGTGGCCATGCTCCCCGCCATGATGATAATGGACTAAACCTCTGAACTGTAAGCAAGCCACCCCAATTAAATGTTTCCTTTATAAGAGTTGCTATGGTCTTGGTGTCTCTTCACAGCAATGAAAACCCTGACTAAGACACCCAACTATTCACAACCTCAACTCCTTACGTCATTGCCTGGAGTTCTCACCATTGGCCACCTAGGCTTCATCACAATTCAACTCACCGTGAAGCAGCTGATTCTTCTTAATATTAGAATGCGACAGCCAAGATGACAGTCACAACGCTTTTTAGAATGTACACTTGGGGTTGACATCCAGTTATTCTTGCCATACTCTTCACAAGTAAGTCCTAACACTGAGCCAACACTCATAAAGGAGGGCTTGAGGAAGGGCACAAACATCAGGAGGCAGGGGTGATTGTAACAAGGGCAAGTAAGTCAAAGCAGTGGGAAGCCAAGGACAGTCTAGTTAAATTGGGCTTTCCCCCAACAGTAGCAAAGTATTTCATAATAAATGGCATTGCAAGTGGCTGTGGAGTACTGCAGACACATTTTCCAACATTGCCAATCATGAAATCTACCAGTCACCCCATTAACAACCATTATGATCAGTGACACACACACACAAAATGTGATGTATCACAGAAGCTTTGGTGCCTAAGGAGTTGAAAGATAAGTGTTCTCTTTCCCAGACTGAATGTATGAGGAATACCAACTGCTGAGATGTTTGTCTCAAAAAGAGGTGGCAGGCTTGTCATTTAGCATGGCCACTGGCAAAGAGCTCACAATGTGTTCCTCTGAGAAGAGCAGAGATCTGCTTTCTTGGAGTCCCTTCCCATAAAGATCTCTTTGAATCTCCCAGGGGGGTGCTAAAGAACAAAGCACTTAAATGGAAATTTCCCACTGAAGGAAAGAGAGCTGGTGTACCCCCGGATCTGTTTCTCCTTCCTTTCTAGCCATACTGCACTAAATGACATTCTTAGGACCTTCTCATTTAGACAGAGACACATGCTATAGTGTATTTAATTATATATGCCTGTGCATGTGTCTGATTGTGCATATGTGCACTTGAAAGCAGGTGCCTATGAGGCCAGAGGTCTCAGATCCATGGAGCTGGAGTTAAGGATGGTTTGAGCCCCCTGCTGCGGGTGCTGGTAACTAAACTTGTGTCCTCTGCAAGAACAGTAATTGCTCTTAACCACTCAACCATGGCTCCAACCCCAGCACAGAATGCTTTCAATGTATACTTTTGACTAGCCTGTGATGTCAGTGAGAAAGCAGTAGTTAATAAGTGAAGTCATGGAGATTTGGAGATGGTTGTGACAGCAGTTATCTTTTCCTAGCTAAGATAGCTATTGTTTCATAATCAAGGTCTAAAATCAAGTTTTCAAAATACAGCTGGTTTTTGAGAACACGCCTCCTCATGGAGCATACTACAGGACACTCCCCGTTGTACTTACAAACAGGAAATAGTTTACCTTGAATGAGTGAAAGAGGAGATAATTCTCAATTTAAGAGTCTCAAATGACCTTTCTTTTCATTTGTGTACATGGGTAGGTGTATGTGATAGCATGATATTCATTTACTTGAAACATATATTTTCCCCCAATTTTCTGGTCAAACCCCACTCTATCATAATATATTGTGAGAAAGACTGTTTTCCCTAAAAATGTCCTTTATAATTCTAATAAATGAAAAATGCAAGGTTGCGTTGAGTCTAAGATTTGGCATAGAAGAGATACTGGTGTCAGACAAGCCTGTTATTGTGAAGATGGTGGGCAATGCCAGTTGCTATAGGAGTCCTCAGGGAGAAAACTTAGAAGCCATTTCAACCTGCATGCCAACTAACATATGTGTGCCCATATTACTTTAGATGGTCAGGTGCTGCCACCTGGCATGTACTGCTTTTTCTTAATTCTCCACATGGCTACCAGGGAGCCCAGTTCTATAACAACATTGCCTGCTGTCAGTCCAGATCCACCAAGGGTATACTATGGATTTCTCATAATGCTGCTCATTCTATCATCCACACCTTGGAAGAACAAATAGCTCCCTGGGCCCTCCAAAGTAATGGTGTCATATCCCGGCCTCCTGACCAGATAGGTGAAATCATTCTTGCATCCTCATTTCTTGGAGATTTTAATCTTTCCCTCTATACTCTGCAACTAAAATTCTGACATCTCTATTGTACTTAATGCAGCTATTACATTTTTCAATCTACTAGAGGCATCCCAAGAGTGCAGCAGGAGTAGTGCCTTGACTCATCTCAGGATATTAACTTTTGTGTCATGGGAGGTGTTCCATATCAGTAAATTATCCCTCTTCTGGCTTCATAGTTTACATTTGTTGACAGCATCTTGAAGGTCCTTTCCCAGGATGTTCTCAGTATCAAGGTCAAATTCAGTTGCCATCAGTACCTGAATTTTGGCTCGAAGCCGTGTCAAATTGAGAATTAGAAACTCTGGAAAAGTTTTCTATGTTTTTTAAATTAGGTCCTAGCCAATGGAATCAAATTGAAGACCCTGACATCAATCCATACACCTATGAACACCCGATTTTGGCAAAGAAGTCAAAACTATTCAATAAAAAAAAGAAAGCATCTTCAAAATATGGTGCTGGCATAACTGGATGTCAACATGTAGAAGACTGCAAATAGATTCATATCTATCACCATGCACAAAACTAAAGTCCAAGTAGATCAAAGACCACAACATAAATCCAGTTACACTGAACCTGATAGAAGAGAAAATAGGAAGTAGCTTTGAACTCATTGGCACAGGAGACCTAATTTAGGAGACTTCCTAAATACAACACTAGTAGCACAAACACTGAGGGAAACAATTAATAAATGGACCTCCTGAAACTGAGAAGCTTCTGCAAGGCAAAGAACATGGAAAATAAGACAAAACAACAGCCTACAGATAGGGAAAAGATCTTCACCAACCCCACAGCTGACAGAAGGCTCATCTCCAAAATATATAAAGAACTCAAGAAATTAGACATCAAAATACCAAACAATCCAATTAAAAAATGGGCTACAACTCTAAACAGAATTCTCAACAGAAGAATCTCAGATGGCTGAAAGACATTTAAGGAATTGTTCACCAACCTTAGTCATCAGGGAAATGCAAATCAAAATGACTCTGAGATACCATCTTACACCTGTCAGAATGACTATGATCAAAAACACTGATGACAGCTTATGTTGGAGAGGATATGGAGCAAGAGGAACACTCCTCCACTGTTGGTGGGAGTGCAAACTTGTACAGCCACTTTGAAAATCAGTATGGTGGTTTCTCAGAAAATTAGGAATCAATCTACTGCAAGACCCAGCTATACCACTCTTGGGAATATACCTAAGGAATGCTCAATCACACCACAAGGACACTTGCTCAACTATGTTTATAACAGCACTATTTATAATAGTCAGAACCTTAAAACAGCCTAGATGCCCCTCAACCAAAGAATGGATTAAGAAAATGTGATACATATATACAATGGAGTACTACTTACCAGTAAAAATCAATGACATAATGAAATTTGCAGGCAAATGGATGGAACTAGAAAATATCATCCTGAGTGATCTGACCCAGACTCAGAAGGATAAACATGATATGTACTCACTCATAAGTGGATACTAGATGTAAAGCAGAGGATAACCAGACTATAATCCATAGCTCCCGAGAAGCTAGCTAATAAAGAGGACCCTAAGAGGGATGCAAGGATTGCCCTGGGAAGGGGAAATATATGAGATCTCCCTGAGTAAACTGGGGGTGGGTGGGTGGGGCAATAGAGAGTAGGGGATGGGGTATGAGAACATAAGGGAATGGGATGCTTGAGCTAGAATAGGGACAAAGTGGAAGAGCAATGAAAGAGATAACTTGATAGAGGGAGATATCATGGGGATAGGGAGAAACCTGGTGCTAGGGAAGTTCCACATCCCAGGAATCCATAAGGATGACCCCAGCTTATATTACTAGAAATAGTGGAGAGGGTGCCTGAACTGGCCTATTACAGTAATTAGATCAATGAATACCCTAACTGTCATCATAAAGCCTTCATCCAGTAACCAATGGAAGCAGATGTGGAGATCCACAACTAAGCACCAGGCAGAGCTCCAGGAGTCCATTCAAAGAGAGGGAAGAGGGATTATATGAGTAAGGGGCATCAAAATCATGATGGGGGAAACCTACAGAGACAACCAAACCAAGCTAGTGGGAACTCATGAACTTTAGACCAACAGTTGTGGAGCCTCCATGGGACTGGACTAGTCCCTCTGCATAGTGAGACAGTTATGTAGCTTGACCTGCTTAAGGGGTCCCCTGGCAGTAGGATTAGGATCCATCCCTGGTACATGAGCTGGCTTTTTGGAGCTATTACCTATGGTGGGACCCTTGCACAGCCTTGATGCAGGGGGAAGGGCTTGGACCTGCCTCAAATGAATGTACCAGGCTCTGCTGAAAGGGAGGGGTACCTGTGATTGTTATGTAAAATAAATAAAAATTTCTAAATAAATAAATAAATAAATAAATAGATAAATAAATAAATAAATAGATAGATAGATAGATAGATAAATAAATAAATAAAATTAGGCCCTGGTCTCAGGCTTCAGAACAATTCTCTCCAAAAACATTTAATTGAGGTGGCTTACACTTTCAGAGGTTTAGTCTATTATAATCATGGTCTGACATGGTGACTTGTAGGCAGACATGGTTGGTGCCAGAGAAGTAGCCAAGTGTCCCACATCTTGGCTTGCAGGCAACAGGAAGTAGTCTAAGATACTGGGAATGACTTGAGCATATATAAGTTCTCAAATCCCATCTCCACAGTAACACACTTCCTCCAACAAGGCCTCACCTACTCCAACAAAGCCACACCTTCTAACAGTGCCACTCCCTGTGAGATTATGGAGACCAATTACATTCAGACTACCATAGATAGTCACACCATAAAGACTATTGATTACTTTACCTAAATCTGCATATTTTCTCTTCAAGAAGCAGCTACCCATTCCATTCTACAGGCTTTGCAAAATTATCACTTTTCAGGACCTCTCAGATGCCAGGCATATTACACAGAAGCAAGGTCATGCCATCCTACCTGTGCCAAGGCCAGTTCATCCTAGATAAAAGATGTGTACCTGTGTACATATACACAAGATTCTTGATGACTCATCTATCTTTGGGAAGGAGGCTTTAATTAATAGCAAAATTTGAAATCATGATTCTTGTGTAAAGTATTTACTAAACTAGTGTTCTTAGGGAAACCCATTCAGGAATAAGGATGTAGTGTATGGCAGGGAATGAAGCTGAGTCCAGACTAGAGCCTAGCTAAAACCCAGTCTACTCCTATTCTCAAGTGGGGGTCCAGTAACCAAAGAACACCACAGAATCACTCCATCTAAAGGCAGGGGAACAGATTTGTGTGCTCTTGATTCATCCTGACATTGAAGCTTGACTGTTCTTAGGAAAGGGCTATTCAGCCTTCTAGACATCTATGGGCAAAGCATCTCTTGTCAGTTGAGAACAGTTTTCCAGAAAAAAAAAATGGCACAGCCATGTGCCTTTAGAGTTTAACACTCGTAAAAGGTGGAGAATGGGTGACCGGCCTTGTAAAGGGATCTGGGGAAGGTGCCAATAGTCCTATTATAGAGAGAGAGGTTTCTGCAAGATGGATGGCTAAGGAATCTCCTGTACATACGAGAGCTTTAAAACCCTTCTTTGAGCAGAGTGACTGTTATGACCATAATCCTGAAATTGCTAGATGGTTGATGCATTAATTAATTCATTTGCTTATGCATTCATTCAACAAATAGGTGTTGTGTGTTCACTGTAGAGGAAACTGTCTCTCCTTGCACTATGACAATAGCAATGAAACAGAAAAATATGGTCTTTGACCTTAAGGGACTTAAAGCATAATGATAAAGGTAATTGCTACACTGTTGTAGCAGAGCTACAGTGTGATGCATTAACAGTCACCACACAGATGATTAGCACTCAGAGCAGAAAAAAAGACTGAATAACTAAATGGTGTGAGCTCCCACACTCAATAAATACCAATTTAGTGAACACAGTCTCCACACTGAATAAGGACATAGAGGATATGCTGTCTTCTTAGTTGGTGTCTAATCTAACCATATTTTAATTGCTATATTGAATAGGACTCTACTAAAATTAATTTTGAATTTTTCAATTATTATTATTATCATCATGATTTGATAGTGCATTGCTACAAAGCCCAGAGTAGCTTTGAACTCTCTGTCTCTCCCACTGTATCTTCCTCCCAAGTGCTGGCAATAACTACCTCTTTTATTCTTATTTCTCATTCCAAGTATTGTTTCTGAAAAATTAAAATATAGACTGCCAGTGGAAAGGTACCCACTTCTAAAAGGTTCTGGGTAGGTCCAATATAATACTGTGTGTGTGTGTGTGTGTGTGTGTGTGTGTGTGTGTGTGTGTGTGTGTGTGTATGTGTGTGAACTGTAGTCTACACAGAACAACAAACATGAGCCTTCAAGTAGACAGACATCATAACACATTTTAGTTTCTTAATACAAACAAGCCTTTCCAAATTTACTGGTTATCTAATTCTGGGTCCTTGGCCTCTCTTTCCATAGGAGGGAGAGAGAATTCAGTATTTATATTGATTGGTAAAAGGTGGCCTTGAGTCAGCTGATGCATAGCAATGGCAGTATTGAGTTGTATTTGTAGCTTGCTTAGAAATGAAAGCCTTGTATTGCATTATAGTGAGGATGGGTAATGTACATAAGCAGTTGTCAAAGTTATTGATGACTTTGCATTTTGAATCACAAACTAGAATACCCAAGGCTAGTTGATTTGCTAGGTTTAGCCGTAAAGTACGAGTGAGAATTAGTTGGTAAAATTCTTGTTAATAGATCCTCATGATGCATTCTTTCCTATTCTATTGGAGAAAATTTCAGCCTTTGAAAAAAAATACAGGAAGATCGATATTCTGTTTGAAGCAATTTTTAAGAAAAAAATCCATCAGGGTCAGAGAAACTATGGAGTTACATGACATCTACTGACGGTAGAGAATATCACAATTCAGGCTGCACTGAGAGATGATTCCCCCTTACCTACAAATATTTGTAGCAGCTATCTGCATGTGGAAATATTGTGGTACTGGCCTATGAAACTAGAAACTCAGAGGCTGAAGTTCTCTACTCAGCTCTTACTCTTGCTAGGGACTAGACGTGAAGTGGCTGAGCCCGGGAGCTAATGTTCAATTTAACTTCTTTCAGGTTGAAAGATGATGCCAGCATCTGGCCTCCAGCTTTGCCACAGAGCAACCTGCAAGAGATTTGTGGGCTGTATTGTACACAGGAGCAAAACACATCACTGTCTTTCTACCAGAAGGGAGTTGCTTACTCTCACCAGGCAGAAATCCAGCCTAACTCAGATAACGCTCCAGAGTCACTGTATCTAGGCAGAGAAAATGAAATACTGATAGGAAAGAGATTAAGAATCTTGCTCTGTTAGCTATCTACTGTCACTGTAGCATTGCAGAAAAGCAGCCGCAGACCTCTATGTATTAATAAGAGTTTCATTTTGTGCATGTTTCTAGGGGTGAGTGAGGTGATGTTGGTAATCTGGGTCAGGTGAGGTTTCTTTATCTGGGCTCAAAATGTATTTGTGGTCAGTTGGCAGGTCTTCTGGGGGTTGGCTTTGATGGTGGCCATGGCTCAGATGTCTTGGCTTTGCTCTACATGAATTTTCATTTTCCAATAGACTAATCCAGGATTATTCTCATGGGAAGGCAGGATCTAAAAGAGCAAGGGGAAGCATTTACTCATAGAGGGTAGAGTGCAGAACTGATAGACTTTCAATTTTCTCACACTTTCCTGGCCAAAGCAAAACATTAGGCAATTCAGATTCAAGGACATAGCTTCAAAACCACATGTAATCCAATCATGATGGTGCATACCTGTAATTTCAGCACACTGGAAGCACAGGAAGACATTAGTGAATTCAAGGCATGTGTGGGTCATATAGTGAAGTTATCTCAAAAAATAAAAAAAAAATCTTCCTTTCCAATTTGTATCCCCTTAATCTCCTTTTGTTGTCTTATTGCTCTGGCTAGAACTTCAAGTACTATACTGAATAAGTATGGGGAGAGGGGACAGCCTTGTCTTGTTCCAGATTTTAGTGGTATTGCTTTGAGTTTCTCTCCATTTAATTTGATGTTGGCTGTTGGCTTGCTATAAATTGCCTTTATTATGTTTAGGTATGTTCCCTGTATTCCTGATCACTCCAAGACCTTTATCATGAAGGGGTGTTGGATTTTGTCAAATGCCTTTTCTGCATCTAGTGAGATGATTATGTGTTTTTTTCTTTGAGTTTGTTTATATAGTGTATTACATTGATGGACTTTCATATGTTGAACCACCCTTGCATCCTGGGATGAAGCCTACTTGAGCATGGTGGATAATTGTTTTGATGTGTTCTTGGAGTCTGTTTGCCAGTATTTTATTAAGTATTTTTGCATCAATGTTCATGAGGGAGATAGGTCTGTAGTTCTCTTTCTTTGTTGCATCTTTGTTTGGTTTAGGAATCAGGGTAATTGTAGCCTTATAGAAGGAGTTTGGTAATATTCCTTCTGCTTCTATTGTGTGGAACGACAAACAAAATATAAATGTAAAGGGCACAGGCTCTGGTATGGGTGAAGGACGGTGGGTGGATGTTTATGTAATAATTTCATCATATTTTATTGCACATAGATGTCTCTGGTTTTAACTTACTGATGAGTAGTTATGATAAATTAGTCAAGATCAAGCCTTCCCATGAAGAGTTAGTTCTTTTGACAGTCTAGAACAATTTATGGAGTTTCATAGAGTGGTTCTTGTCTTGCACAGGCAGAGTTTAGTTACCTGCTCATACATTTTCCATTTGTTATTCAGTTATTTTCCACTTTTTATTCATTTATTTATTTATTTATTTATTTATTTATTTATTTATTTATTTATTATGGATACAGTATTCTGCCTGCATGTGTCCTTGCAGGCCAAAAGAGGGCACCAGATCTCACTATAGGTAGTTGTGAGCCACCATGCAGTTGCTGGGAATTGAACTCAGGACGTTTGGAAGAGCAGTCAGTGCTCTTAACCACTGAGCCATCTCTCCAGCCCTATTTTCCACTTTTTCAACCTGATTTCTAGCTGTGTTTAGGAATGGAGTTTATGTTATTTCCAGTTGTGGTGTAAATGACAGATAAAGGCAAAAAATGTATCAAATCTCATTGTGCCTTTCAATTAAGGGAAGCAAAAGGAATAGAGTGCTAAGACCTGCAGGTTAATGTTAGCAAAGAAGTGTCTTTCACCTAGAGTTTCCTCCCTGTACAACATTAGGGAGGTGAATGCTGTCCCTGAAATTATGGGGTCTGGGAAGATGGCTCAGTGGTTAAGAGCTTGCCATGCAAATATAAGGACCAGAATTTAGATTCCCCAGAACCCATTTAAATGCCAAGTTGGCATGGTAGCATGCCTGCAATTCCAGCCTAGGAAAGCAGAGACAGGGAAACTGGATAGGGAAACAACATATTGGTGAGCTCTGAGTTTGCCTGAGAGACCCCGCCTCAATCAGTGATGGAGAAGAGTGTTAGGGGAATGATTCCTGACCTCAACCTCAGGACTCCACATGTGCACATATACATGCAAAGACACTTCCTCATACATTTCCCAAACACAAAGTACGGTGGGGAGAGAAAAATTGAATAATAATATGTATTTAAGGCTCAGTGTAGAATTCAATATGGTAATATAATAGCCCCTTCTCTGCTTTAATTTTAAAAATTCATTCACAGCAAAGCTCATTACCCCATTATTCATTTAATTGTAACCTTCTATCTTTAGCTTAGTGTGAAAAACTGGCTCTTGTTTTAGTCAAGAATCACTGACAAGGTCAGAGACATCAGTCAATGTATATTGGGAATCTTGCAGTTTGTAGGCACAGTGTTTACTGGAAATATAAATATAAATATACCCTTGGAATAAATTATTATCAGCAAGGAGCTTATGTTGAGGTATTCCTCAAAAGTGACAAAAAACAACAAAAACAAACAAACAAAAAAAAAAAACTTCTGTTCCTCAGAGTTGAATGCTCCAATCCCACTCATTGGCTTTTCCATAACCTTTCCTGAGAACCTGATTATCTAGAAAACAAAACACCCCACACTAAGACCTGGCTGAGCCTAGTCAACCACCCAGGAATAGGCTTTGTTGTATACATGAAATTAAAGACATGGATAAACACAAGTTGGTAAGGTAACACTACTAACAAGGTCTCAAAAGCCCAGCTTCCTTTCTCTTTTCTAGAATGGCTCAGCTGAGACAAGGATACTGTCTGTGGTGGTTTGAAAAAAAAAAAAAAGGCCCCCAAAAGGAGTGGTACTACTAGGAGGTGGGCCTTGAGGTCTCGTGTGTGCTCAAGCCACACTCAGTGTCTCAGTTCATTTCCTGTTGAATTTAGATCAAAATGTAAAGACTCTTAGCTCCCATACAATATCTCCCTGCATGCTGCCTTGCTTCCCACCATGATGGATCATAATGGAATAAACCTCTGAACTGTAAGCAAGCCACCTCAATTAAATATTTTCCTTTATAAGAATTGTCATGGTCATGGTGTTTTATTTAGAGAAATCCTAACTAAGACAGAAGTTGGTACCAGTAGTAGGGTATTCCTGTGATAGGCCTGACCATGTTTTGGTTTGGAGGAATTTGGACTTTGGTACTTTGGGTTAGGAAAAGAGTAGAATGCTTTAAGTACTGTTTAATGGGTCATACTAGTAGAAGCAAGGAAGATAGTCATGCTGAGTATGATTTTATGAACTGTGGGGGATCACTCAAGAGGTTTCTGAGAAGAGGAATTTTAGTATGTTGCTTAGAGATCATTCTTGTGATATTTTGGTGAAGAATGTGGCTGCTTTTTGCCCTGTCCAGAGAGTCTGCCTGCAGCTAATGTGAAGAGATTTGGATTAATTCCATTGGTAGAGGAAATCTTGATACAGCCTAGTACTGACTCTGTTGTGTGCTTATTACTGGTCACTTTTGTAGAGATTTGTAGTGAAAAGGAGCAAACTGAGTAAGGGAAAATATGTGAGGATAAAAGGAGCCCCCAAAAGTGGGATGGAGCTAAGTCCTAGTTCAAGGAAATAAGCAGATTAAGAAATGGAATAAAGGCAGTGGTGACCTCAGGGCAAGATCCTACCCAGCTAAGTTTTATGAAAAGGAATTAAAGAAAAGCTTATAGCAGGGTGTGGTGGCACACATCTTTAATTCCAGCACTTGGGAGGCAGAGACTGAAAGATCTCTGAGTTTGAGGCCAGCCTGGACTACAGATACAGTTTTAGGACAGCAAAGCTTAGGTAATAATGTTAACCATTGAAAACAGAAAGCTTTTGGAGAAGTAATTAAATAAGGGAGCCATGTTCCAGTCCCAGCAAATAGCAGAACTTGGCAGCTTCAGCCATGTGGTTCTGGATTTAGAGTTAAGGATAGAAGAAAGGGGGTGTGGAATTTGCCACCATGATTAAGGAAAGCTGCTGAGGCCAGGCATGCATCAGGGGTGTCCCTGAATGGAGGACTAGAGAGGCCATTGTGTGAAGCTATGAAGTTGAAGCCTGGACTGTCTTGGAGAACCCAGAATATTGGAGGTCCAGAGCCATGCCGTACCTGCCAAGCAAAGCTGTTAAAAGAGAGTGGAACAAGCCCAGAGAAAGAAGTATGTTGTAGTCAATAAAGCTGAAGGAGTTGGAGATCTAAAGAGTGCTTTAACATCAGACACGGAGATGCAGAGTTTGGAGTTTGCCCAGCTGGTTTTCCATCTTACTTTGGTCCAGTGTTTCCTCAGTATGCTCTGTTTCCTATGCTTTGTAATGTACATGCTGCCGTGCCATTGTATGTTGAAAGTAAGTGATCTGTTTTTGATTTTTATTTTATAGGGGACTACAGTTAAGAGATTGCATGAATCTCAAAAGAGACTTTGAACTTTGGACTTTTAAACAGTGCTAGACTGTGATAAACTATGGGGACTTTTGAAGTTGGACTGAATGCATTTTTAAATTATGATATGGCTACAAGTCTTTGAGGGTCAGGTAGTGGAATGTGGTGATGTGAAAGAAAACGGCTGTGGAAAGGAGTGGCACTATTAGGTGGGGCTTTGTTGAAGTGGATGTGACCTTGTTGGAGGAAGTATGTCACTGTGAAGGCAGGCTTTGAGGTCTCATATATGCTCAAGCCACATTCAATGTTTCAGTTCACTTCCTGCTGTCTTTGGGTCAAAATGTAAGGACTCTCAGCTCCAGAACCATGTCTGCCTGCATGCTGCTTTGCTTCCCACCATGACTGATGATTATGGACTAAACCTCTGAACTCTAAGTGAGCCACTCCAACTAAACGTTTTTCCTTTATAAGAGTTGCTGTAGTCATGGTATCTCTTCACAGCAAAAGAAACCCTAACTAAGACAAATACCATCTTCAGTTCCAACTGAAGTGTCTTTAATGTCTGTTTCACACACACACACACACACACACACACACACACACACACACACACACAGAGAGAGAGAGAGAGAGAGAGAGAGAGAGAGAGAGGCAGGTAGTTAGATATTTCAAGTGATGGTAGATATACAAACCTATATATGCAATAAAATAATGCTGACTGTAATACCTACAGAAGCATATAAAATGGTACAGTATAAATAAATTCTGTAGTTTGTACTATCAATGTCCTGACCATGATACTGTACCATTATTATATAAGATATTTCTTTGAGGGGGAATAGGGAGGATACTAGATGCCTTGGCATTATTTTTTAAACTTCCTATGAATATGAAATTATTTAAGAATGAAAATTTAAAAGCAGAAGATACACTAGGGCTAATTCTGCATTCCTATAGCCCTTTCTATTAACTACATTACCCTTACCCTGTGGTTTGCAGTTCTGTATTGAGGACAAGAACTCAATCCTGTTTACTGTTATGTCTCCAGGTCTAGGATGCCATTCAGTAAATGACTTTCAAATTATTTATTTAATGAGCCTTTGAATGGATAAGCTTTTGAACAACTGAAAGTTTGGCTTAATTAATTAACAGCAATTAACTAAAATGCCCAAAGGCCAGTTACCTCAGTTCATGTGGTTGTTTGATTGTGGTGTCAGGACTTGCTACCTTCCACTGTAGAGGAAAAGACAGTGAGAAGACAGGCAAGTTACATAACTTCTAATGACTGTGTGCAAATGGAGTGGAGGTCCACTCTGATAGTTCCATTGTACAACACTTTTATGAGATTAAAGTGAAACATAGGAAAGAAGTTCTGTGAAGATTTTCCTCCCAGAAAGGTCTGTGCTTATCTATGACAGCAAGACCAGCCAATCTGATTTGGGAGATCAGGACTGTAGGCCAAATTTTCTGTCCCACCTGCTAGCTCCCAAATAACCACACAGAGACTTCTTATTAATTATGAAAGCTTGCTCAGTAGCTTGGGCTTGTTACTAGCTAGCTTGTACAACTTAAATGAGCCCATTTTTAGTCATTTACTTTCTGCCTTGTGGCTTTATTGTCTTTACTCTGTATTGCCCATGATGCTTCCTCTCTATCTGGCTGGTGATGCTCTGTGTCTCTGCCCTTCTTCTTCCCAGATTCCTCTCTGTGCCCCAAATCCTGCCTAGCTATTGGCTTTTTATCAAACCAAATCCTCATAGGGTACAAAAAGATTATTTTACAACACAGTACAGAGAAAAAAATTTGCCCAGAACCTCCATCAACTGCCACTGTTTATGCAGATCACTTTAATTCTGTTTTCCACTTACTTTCCATCCATAAAACACTTTGTAGCCATTAACTAATTGCTCATCTGTGGCCCATGTCCATAACTGCCCAGTGTTCTTCCTTCAAATACTTAACTGTGTTCCAAAAAGAACTATAATCTCAAATAAAATTGGCTGGACAAGCCAATGACATCATTCAAAGTAGATGGTAGAACCTTCTGTTCTCTTCCAATCAGGACTCAGTTGCTTGGGAAAGTGAAGCCCTGACAGGGCAGGGATGCTAAAGAAAGCAGAGAAAGTCATCCTGCTCCCAACTTACAGCCTCTTAGAAGAGGCCCTAGAGGTTGCCCTTGACTTGTAAAGCATATGTGTCTCACAGGAGCTCATGAGCTCATCAGTTACCTGACCTTTGCCCCTTTCTCTCCAGCAATAGACTCCTGTTGCTCCTCACACTCTGATTGTGTGTGTCCTTCTTGTTACCCCACTATGTGGTCTTCCTGTCCTGTCCCATACCTGGACCCCTTCCTGAGGATAAGTGTTCTCCTTTTCCTTACATTTTCAATACCTTCCCAGATTTCCAGCTGCCAAAATGAGTTTTTAGAGAAGACATTCCTGTCTTATACTGTGTTAGATAAGGACCCTTTTATGTGACAGTGTCTGACTGTTATCTTTTTCATAGCTACTATGTTAATTATCTCTAAACAAAAAGAATTATGAAATTAGCTGTTTACAGTTTGCCTTTTCCCTAATATTTTAAGCTCTATGAACTCCTCTGTTATTATTATAAATGATAAGTATCTGTGGATGAATCAAGGAATGAACCAATAATCTGGTACAGTGAGTAGACCAAAGAATTAATGCAGACCCCACATTCAGATGACTTTTTGATATCCTGTGACCTCTTCCAGCCTCAGACTGCCATGTAGAAGTCCTCACCTGGAGGCTGCAGAGATGACTCTTGGTTAAGAGAGCTTGTTGCTTTTTAAGAAGACCCAATCAGTTTCCAGTTCCTATGTTTGGTGGCTCACAACTGCCTGTAAGCCGCTACAGGAGACCAGACACTTTATTTTGGCCTCTGTGACACCAGCACATGCATGAACACACACACACACACACACACACACACACACACACACACACACACACACACACAAAATTAAAAATAAAATGAAATCTTAAAAAGTCTCACTGTGGCCGGGCGGTGGTGGTGCATGCCTTTAATCCCAGCACTCAGGAGGCAGAGCCAGGCGGATCTCTGTGAGTTTGAGGCCAGCCTGGGCTACCAAGTAAGTTCCAGGAAAGGCGCAAAGCTACACAGAGAAACCCTGTCTCAAAAAACTAAAAAAAAAAAAAAAAAAAAAAAAGTCTCACTGTGTTACTAAGGATCTTTTCTGCTGTTTGAAATGTTTGTATGTGTGGTAGGCTTGTATGTTGGTGTTTTGATATGTGTGGGCACCCATGTGTGTGCACATATATTTGAGTGCATATGGAGGAGGGGGTTGATGGGAAATATCTTTCTTAATCACTCTTCAGGTGGTAAGATCTCTTTCTGAGCTCAGAGCCTGTGGTTTTGGTATTCTGGTTAGTCATCCAGTTAGTTGTTCCAACAATTCCACATCTCCACCTTCCTTGGACTGGCATTGTGGGCAAGCTTCCATATCCACCCAGCTTCTAAGTGAGTTCTAGGGATCCAAATTCTGCTTCCTGTGTTCGTGCAGCAAGCCATTTCCCCGATGAGCCACCTCCCTACCCCCTTTCCTGATTTTTAATTTTAAACATTTCATCTTCCTTCCTGTGTCTTGAAAATCCAGATTTGCTCCCACAGAGAATTCTGACAAGAGACAAGAGACAAAAGTGGGTTCCTTCTGGTTTTTATGGCAGCGTTTGTTTCTGAATGCCTTACATCAAGTGTAAAAATACAAAAGGAACCGTGAAAAATAGTATATTACATGCATGTATGAAAATGCCACAATGAAGTCTATTCTCTGATATAATTAATATATGTTTATATTTTTGGTTGTGAGCCTAGCCTTTAATGGCTGAGCCATCTCTCCAGCCCAATATATGTTTAAAAAAGAACAAAACTGCTGTTTGTGTGGAGTACAGTGCAAAATAAATTAACATATATAGATGTCTTAGTCTGCTCAGATTGCCACAGCAAAATAGTATACACTACAGATCTAAGTCAACAGCAATTGGTTTTCTCAAAGTTATAGAAAGTCCAAAGTTGAAGAACCACATGGCCAGAAGTTCCCTCATTGCTATGTCTGGCTTGGCTTTTCTTCAGTGTGGGTAGAGAAGTAATGATCTCTCTTTCTCTCTTTTCATGAAGTCACCAACTCTATTAGATTAGGACTTTATGCTTATACCTCATTCAACCTTAATCAAAAGCTTTTTTTTCAAGGTATATCTAGATACAATCAAAATGTGTTGAGGCCCGATGATTGGATAGGAATATGCAAAATGGATAAGGTGTAAGGTTTATGACAAATCTTCATTACACTGTTAATGTGGCTTTACTCTGTGTATATTTCAAAAGGATTCACATGCTATTACATTTGGTTCAGAACTGGTGCTTATGTATTTTAGATGCCAGACTCTGAGAATTTAGAGATACAATGAATTATCAAGACCACATGAACTCCAAGGGGGCAAATCTGGGATGTGAACTTGGGTATCCTGTCTTCTGATCCTGAACTCTCCTCTACATCTGTGATTTCCAGATATGTTGGACCACCCAGGCACTTTTCTCAGAATGCCAGTGAATGCTTCTAAGAGCACATTTTCGACAATCTGTATCCTATACCACAGCTGTGGGACTTGTGAAATGAACACCAAGAATCACTGACTATTTGAGACCACACTGTGTCTTTATAAAAAACTGTCAAATCTAATTCTCAGACCTCAAATGTCTATTAGAGTTGCCATTATTACTGGAAAGGTGTGATTCCTGGCACCAAGAGGCCCTCCTTGGATCAAAGTTACCTTCCCAACAAAGTGCAGTAGTGTACACTTGTAATTCCAGCACTTGGAAGGATAAAGCAGGAGGATCAGGGATTCAGCTTCAGCAATCTAGCAGTCCCAGGTCAGCCTGGGATAGATGAAACCCCTCCTCTCAAAACCAAAACCAACACCCCCAACAAAACAAAACAAACAAATTTATCTTTGTCTTACGAGGTCAAGCTCTTAGAATGCCATTAGTTAAAAAATTCCACCTTACTTCAGAACTTTCTACACAAAGGTCCCCTCCTTAACCTCCCATCTGCTAGTAATGGTCTGTGTGTTCTTCCTGAAATTCTGTTGTTTTCCTTCATTCTTCCCTTCTGACAGACTGGGGCCACTTACTTCTTTCCCCAGGTTAAAGAGCTTCCATGGATGAATCCTACTGTTTCTTCCCACTTTCACTTCTCAGAGCACCCAGCCAACATTCTGAGCTTCTCAATGAAGAATACTTTGTCTCAGCCCCTTAGCTCCTAGGGAATCCCCACCCCTGAGTCTTCCCAGCTCTCCTCTACCGCCTATGTTTTGTGCTTAGGGAAAACCACGCCTTTTGTCATTTCAGTGAACACTGGCTGACTTAACATAACAAGTCCCTCCCCACAGTCAGAAGGAGATCCCAGCAGCAACCTGATGACCCAAGCAACACTCATCAGATAACTCCTGGAGTTAAATTCAGCTCTCTCCACAGGGAGTTATGAAGTTCTAAAAACCTAATTCACCTACTTACCAAAAAGTTATTGCATTCAGCTGTGTCCCAGGTATTTTTATTTTCTCCTTGGGCTAAAACAAGCAAACAAAAAAAAATATGCAATCCCTGTACTCATACAACCTGTAGGTCTACTGAAAGAGACAGACACTGTGGACCATTAATTCAATTCACAGGCTAGGTGGAAAACAGGAGTCTTCTTATTTGGGTGGATGCTCATGGCATGCATTAGTTCCTCACTATAGCTGCTTCATCCATTTGCCAAATGGATAGTAGACAATTGTTCCACGCCAGGCATTTGGTCAGTCCATAGCTATAGACATATGTATATGAAGGGCCTCTTTTTTAGGAACATAGGGTCTCTTTGGAAGCTTTGTAAGTCTTTGTCATGTGGCATGACTGGCACTTGAACCTATGAATGACCAAAGTTTTAATCTAGTGATAGCAGGATGACCTAGCATGTGAAAATGCTTGCTGCCAAACCTGATTACCTGAGTTCAATCCCTGGTCCCTACATGGCAGAAGAGAACCAACTCTTCTACATTGTCTTTTTACCTCCACATGTACACACATTGTGGCAAACACACATCCAAACACAAACATATATGCATGCAAATGTACACACATACACACATACACACAGATCAGTCAGTCAATCAATCAATGTATTGCATTTTAAAAGTTGTAATCTACAGGTTTAGTTATAAATACAACTTAATAAGAGAACTTTCAGATTCTGGACAAGGTTGCAATGTTTATCTAACATACAGCCAAACGTAATGGCTAAAACCATAGGCTCTGTCCACAGGCTCTTTGGGTACCAGGCCTGGCTCTGCCCTTTACTTCTGTGACTTCAGGTATGTAGCCTCATTATGCTTCAGTTTGTTGATCAGCACAGATGATAAGAATCTGAGCTGGAAGGATAGCTCAGCCATTGAAGTCTCAGGCTCATACTTATCTTCTAAAGGACATGGGTTTGGTTCCCAGATAATAGAAATCTACTTCATAAAATTGTGAGAGTTAACAGAATTCATTTATTTCGAGGGCTTGAAACAATGCCTAGAGATTTGGAATAAATGGTAACTATTATTATTAGCACCATATTGTCCTTGTATAAAGTGTCTTATTACTGTAAGTCACTCCCCTGGAGCAGAGAAGATGTGAATGCCAAAGGCATTTTAGAATCATATTCAGTCTGGGCATTCACTGGGATCCTTTTCCTTTCTCAGACCCAAAGTCTATGAAATGGGCTATGATTTTGTACTCATTTGAAGAATGGATCTTTACAAAAATATCAAGAGCTCTGGATTTTAGTTTTCACAGCATCTTTTGCATGTTCGGGTTCTTTGCTTAACCTCTACCAGGCCTTACTTTCTCCTCACAGTGGAGATTAACTAGTTGACTTTCTTGTGAGATCCAAAGAATACTAGACAAAAAAAGTATATTCATTTTCTTTAGAGTCTCTCCTGGTCTCTATGTCATCCTACTAGATAGGCTTTCGTGCAGGGACTTCTGCGGAGGTGTTACACAACCCTTGATGTGGGACCCATCCCTGACTTCACAGCTAATCCTGGTCTATAAATCAGGACCTCTGGTCATGGATGGATTCTGTTTATAGTCATTTGTTTTCATAGGATAAAATTGTTCCTTAGGATGGAATGAATTAGGTTCCTGGAAATGGATCCCCAGGACACCTTCTAAACTAAAACATATACCTTAGTTGTGATACCCAATCAACTCTTAACAAAGCTCTCTGCAAGAAGATAACAGGATCCAGGCAGGCCGGATACAGCAATGGTTTGGTACTTTACCTACAATATCCTTTCCTATCCATTCTGTGTGGTTTGCAAATGTATTTTAGACACAGAAGGATATGGAAATGCTGCTTTCTCCATAGATAATCATGCATTTTGTTGAAGAGTGTACTTGAGAAAAGCAGGAAAAATAGAAAATTAGATAAAATATCCAAAAGGAAAAATGGAGCATCTTCCATATATCTCTTGGCTAAGAAATAGAATTTCCCAGCTTTAGAGGAAGTACCGTACTCTAACTTTATTCATGTTCCAAAATATACAATATATTGACCTAGGCTTCATGAAGGAGAGCAAATTGAATATAAAATAACAGCATTGTTTTTCTTTCAGGAGAAGCATCTGAAACTCAGATAGGTTAAGTAAACACACCTAAGGAGGAGAGATATCACAGGTGGTGTGGTAAAAGTTCAAATCTGAGCAATCTACCTCCAGCGCTTTCTACTCTACCTCTCTAAAACCTTACCTCCATGTGATATAGTTTCTTATATAAATTAGCTTGTCATCTCTAGCTGTAAACTCAAACCCTCTCTGTTAGCTATGCTCACTTAATCCTGTAGACATCTGGTGGTACATCATCTAGTAAGAACTCTCTGAGTGGTTTTCCTTGCAAAAGGTTGGCAATAGGGCTGGCAGAGCCAGGGAGTACTCTTCTGTTGCTGTCTTGGGCTGAGCTGATATATCTTCCATCAGGTTGCAGTATCACAGACCCCCGAGGTTCAAAGTCTCCATGTAGTAAATGCTAGACATACCACCCTCAGGGTGACAAAGGAAGAGCAAGTGACTATGTCACTGGTACAGGCTCCTCTTTTGAGTCCCAAGCCTGTCATCCACCCAAAGGCAGCTGTGGGCAGCTATTTTGGATTGAATGCAAATGTGAATCAGAAGCTGTCAGGCATTTTCTGGGTGTGATTGACATATTTACTGTTGACAACACAAGGTGAATGTTGCAGTCCTCTCAAATGTGGGGTCCTTTCTCTCAAGATAGTGTTTCGGGTAAGAATGGAATGTGGAGTTATGTTCCAGATACACATCTGCCTGGGCAATTGTTTGAAAACACGCTCGAGAATTCTCCAGGCTTCCCTGAATGACAGCTTGCATGGTTTAGCTGTCTAAAGATGTAAATCTCCCAGCAACTGGCACATGTGTTGTTTTTAGAAGGGACTTGAGATTATGAGTGCAATGCTCCTTTCTTTCTTTCTCCTACCATGAATTAATCTAAATGGCCAGTACCTCAATTTCAAGTCACCTTCTGAAATAATTCTAGCAAAAGGCAGGTCTAAAAAGGGACTTTCCTGTCTTGACAAGGCCTAATCTAAAAATCTATGTTGCAGTCTAGAAATTTCCAAAGTTATGTTCATTATTCTTGGCTTATGGAAACTCAATAGGTTAAAAAGATATCCACCCAATCTTTTTAGTGTAGTTAGTCTGGGACATTCTTCTGCCTATGTTTATTTCCTCTGTTTTCTGATAGTTTTATATGTAATCTAAAATATATAATATTAATTATGAAATCAACATTCTGAGAAACTTTGCACCCAAGATACTTAGATAAATTCCACCACATCAACTGTGAATCTTTTTCCAATAACACCTGTCATATCAATTAACAGGGTACAAAACATGTTTTGGGGAAACTTGGCATAGGAAAAAAGGCTCCCATTGCCTGAAACATGTTTTCCCAATGTGACCCAGGAACTGTAATTGTGGAAAGAGAGAAGAGAGATGTGGGGCTTGACTGGAAAAATACAATCAAAAGCCTTGCATATATTTTGCAAAATTCAGCTCAGACTCTTCTTGCCATCTTTTGTCATTTTGGGTAACATTCACTCTTGAGTGACTTTCCTCATGGTACCACTTGCCCGTTAATTGACTGTACTCCATAGCTGGAAATTTCTCAGGTTCTGCCCGACCCCATGGTCAGGACAAATATCTCCCTCCTGAGACCCACAGTAACTTGGTCCCAAGTAAACACACAGAGGCTTATATTAATTACAAACTGCATGGCTAATGGCTTAAGTATCTTGCTAGGTAGCTCTATCATCTTAAATTAACCCATTTCTAATTAATCTATGTATTGCCACATGGCTGTGGCATTACCGATCTGCTGGCATCTTGCTCCTTTTGCGACAGGCTGGCATCTCCTCTGCCTCTCCTTTCTTCTCTTCTCTCTCTGTCTTGGATTTCCCACCTGCCTCTAAGATGCCTTGCCATAGGCCAAAACAGCTTTTATTTATAACCAATGGGAGCAACACATATTCACAGCATACAGAAAGACATCCCATAGCAGTACTCAATGGATGTTGTATCCATATTGAGTACATCTTTGAGGCAATCTTGAAAGGCACAGAGCCATACCCCTGTGTTTCAAGTTAAAATATGAAATTGCATACTGTTGATAGATGGAAAGATGAAACTACTAGGTAAAAAGGTGGAGTTTTTATAGCTAATACATAAGTTATCTTCAGGAAATGTTTAATAATGTATGTTTTCACAGACTGTGTGAGAAGATGAGTGAATGGAATATGTCTTCTCCTGTATTATAGTTAGTATTGTTTTTAAGTTGTTATATGCTCATTAGTTTTTGAGAACAGAGGATGAAAAATAGACTCCCATCATACACTAGAAGCCACCACGTCCCATCTTCCAGGAGGAATTTTGAGTGAGGGGGGTCTTAGTGACAGGATATCATCAAGTACCTGGTAAGGACCCAGTGTAGCATCCAAAAGCCTCTAGAACTTCCATTACGTGCTTTTGTGCCAACTCTTGCCTATGTACTTTTACTAGATCTCTATGCTACAGCTTGACAATAGCTTGAAATTTGCACAGATAATCAGATCCCCCAACAAAATCAGGGGACACAATCACCAAGGAAGGCACAGCTGATTGCTCATCTGTCTGATACTGTCTTCTAGTTGAGGGGCCCATTGTCACAGTCACACAGACACCATATTATGAAAACAGTTCTGGGAAAAAGCTTTATTCTCTATTTTATCCTGTGGATCCTGACTAGTACCAGAGCTTTTGCTTTTTCCTAGACCTTGTTAAGAAAGTAATAATAGCTAATATTTTTGAGGCCATACCATATCTCTAGTCTTGGATTGATATATACATATATATATATATATATATATATATATATATATATATAGTCTACATCACTTGTATCTATATCATCTATGTCTATGATTTTGTAGCATGAAGTATACTATTTTAAACATATCCTTTTGAAATTCTTTAATAGCTTCCAACATAATGAACCTTAGTTATAAACTTTAGGGGTCCTACATGGTCCTCACCTGTCACAGACTCCCTACCACAAACCCACTGTAGCCTATATGTGTGGTGATATATAGCATATCCTAATAAACTTGACTGAGGTTCAGAGAACAGAGCCAGCCACTAGATTAAACATGGAGGTCAGGCAGTGGTCACACATCTTTAATCCTATCACTCGGAAGGCAGAGATTCATCTGGATTTCTGTGAGTTCAAGGCTACACTGGGCTACATGAGATTGATCCAGTATAGGAGAGAAACAGAGCCAGGCAGTGGTGGCCCACAGCTTTAATCCCAGCACTTGAGATCCCATGCCTTTGCTTGGGAAGCACACATGCCTTTAATCCTAGAAAGTAGTATGGCAGGCAGAGAAAGGTATTTAAGTTGTGAGGAAACAGTAATTCACTCTCTTTAGGCTGAGGATTTTGTAGAGGTAAGAACTAGCGGCTGGCTGTTCTGCTTCTCTGATTTTCCAGCTTTCACTGTGATATCTGACCCTGAGGTTTTTTTGTTTGTTTGTTTTTTGTTTTTGTTTTTTATTTAAAGACCATCTAAGATTCAAATAACGTATATGAAACTACCTTTCATGTTGCCCAGCCACACTGGATTTTTCTCCCTCTACTTAAGACCTTAGCCCCTCTTTTCATGTTTCTGTGTGTTTTTCATCTGCATAGTGTTTTCAGGACTGAGATTATCATTTTTGTATACTGATATGCCTTCCTAGTCTTGACTTGAAAGTCACTTTCGGTGAGTCCTTCCTTAGCCAATCTATTGTTGTTTCAACTCTTTTTCTCTTATTTACTTTTTCTTTGTTTCAAACTACCCTTCCATGTATACTTTTCTTTGTGGCACTTGTCATAATTTCTAAGCCTAATTTATCTGATGTCCTGTCTGTCTCCCCCATTAGAACGTAGCCCTCCTCAGGAGTTCATCCTTTTGCTGTCAGAACTGTCACTGGCACTCAGGAGAAAGCCTAGGAAGTAGAACATGCTTGATAAATATTTGTATTTGAATGAATAACTCCCCTAATTCTCACGTCAGCCCTGGCAGAAAGGAGCTATTGTACTTTGCATTAATCAAACCAGGTGTTTGGTTGCTTGACATTTGTAGACAAAACAATAAGCAAATTGAGTTTCCTTGGCATCACATGGTAGTTTCTTCTGTTAAAGAAAATGCCCTTGGACATTTAAGGGCCCACACAGACACGAATACGTAGACAAAGCGGCTGAAGTTTAGAGGCGTTAAAGAATGTGCCTGCAAGAAGCAGCAGCTCTGGGGTTTGAGCTTCTGCTCCCAGCTGCTCTGTTCCAGCTTCCCGGGATACCCGTGAGACATTGAAACCCTCCACACACACTCAGTGAGGTTCAGGCACTGAATCTAAATGCCCACGGATGCTGCGAGTTGCCTCTGACCTTCTTGACCAGACCAACCGGCTTGCCACAGCCTCCACCCCTTGACCAAGGCTGATGAGACCATGATGCTGACACTCTGTGGTGTTCTTACATGGCCCCCTACCTTCTAGTGCCTTTCTTTCCTCTAAGTCCAGGCTCAGGTCAAACATATCATCTCCATGAAGCCCTCTTGCTCCACCCTTACTTCTGAGGTCACAACAGCTACAAATCGAGGTTGTTCTGTTTCAAACATTTTAAAGGTAGAGGCCATGTCTGAGGTTTTTCTTTTCTGCAGTACAGTCTCCACACTAAAAAAAAAAAAAAAAAAATCTAATAAACACAGATGCCTTGTAATACAGGGAAGTAACACATTTCGGAGCGGGGAATATTCATAGTGTGGGTATTGTCATAATTAGCGACAACACAGTTTGAGGCTTCTGAACACTAAGTTCCATTTAGGAAAGAGAAAGATTAAGTAGTATGCTTGTTACATAAGAACTGCCAATCCACTCATTCAGCACAATTTGAAAAATCAATCAAAACAAGTATTTGGTTGTTTGACATTTGTAGACAAGCAGCAGGAAGACTGAATCTTCTCTGCTTCGTATGGTGGTTTGTGTTGTTACAAAAAAGGCTCCTAGACATCTAAGTACACTTTCAGGACGATAATTCTTTTAGAAATATATAATCATTTCACAGTTTGGTAAAAAAAAAAAAGAATGAGAACAAGAAAAGGAGGACATAATTAAAAGAGATTTACATCTTATGATATGTCACATACTGCTGGGTAAGAGTGAGTGTTTAAGTCAGGTGTGCAGCTGTAGTTTTAAACTTGCGACATAATTTAGTACAGTCTTGCATTGCTTAATGCTGGTGATGTCCTTTGGCATCATCAAGATGAACACCTCCATTCCAAAGCTTAGGAGACATTTTGGGAAAGAGAACAGAAAGAATATAAGAGCCAGAGGATGGGAAGGAAGGATGGGAAATATTTGTCTTTGAACATAACATGCTTGATACACACATGAACTCACAGGAATGTAAGCCTGTTGGAAATTCCAACATGGAGAGGGGAGGGGACCCTGTTGTCCAACCTACTGAGAAGCTCAGGGGAGTTGGTGCTTTCTGAAAGAGAGAGTCACTTTTCTTGGAATTCCAATGGAAAGTGGCCACTGATAGGTTGCCCACGACTCAGTGAGCCCACCCATGCACATATGGGCAACATTATTGGATTCAGTGGCTTACAAAAAGGAGAATGTGAAATTGAGAGGGAAATAAATGTATTGGGATGGGTTCAAGAGGAATTGCAGGGAGGGAATGATGATGAATATGACTCCAATACAGTATATACATGTGCAAAATTTTCAATAAATAAAAATTGAAGACAGAGGAGAAGAAAGAATTGGATAACCTACACTTTTTGGTAGCTGCCTTTGTAACTTCAATGATATTAAAAATAGATTTACTTATTTTTATTTCATGTGAATAGGAGCTTTACCTGCATGTATGTCTGTTCAGCAGGTATATATATATATGGCCAGTGGAAGCCAGGAGAAGGTGTTGGATATCCTGAAACTGGAATTATAAGCAATTGTGACCACCATATTGGTATTAAGAATTGAGCTTAGGTTGGGTAATGGTGGCACATGCCTATAATCCCAGCACTCAGGAGGCAGAGGCAGGTGGATCTCTGTGAGTTCGAGGCCAGCCTGGTCACAAAGCGAGTTCCAGGGCAGCCTCCAAAGCTACAGAGAAACCCTGTCTTGAAAAAAATTTGAGCGTAGGTCTTCTGGAAGAGCATCCAGAGCTCTCAACCACTGAGCTATCTCTCCAGCCTCTCCTACTGATGCCATCTCAAAGAACTGATGACACACAGTCCATATTTCCTGCATGACTTTGAAGATCATTGTGTTACTCAGTTTTCTATGGGTGTTAAAATACTTGATAAAGTCAACTTAAAGAGAGAAAGGTTTGTTGTGGCTCATGGTATTACAGATGTAAACTGATGATCCCCTGGCTTTATTATACTTAGCCATGCACTGAGACAGAACAGGAAATCATGGCAAGGAATGAGTCATGATAAGCAGAGTTGCTTATCATGAAGCAGCTGGAAAGGGAGGCAGTAAAAGCGTCTGGAGACACCATACACTTTTCAACCCACGCCTTTCATGACCTACTTTCTCCAAGAAGGCCTCATTCATGAAAGTTTCCACACAGAAGTGCCACCAAACTGAGAAGCAAGTTCATTGTAGTCACATGAATGTTTGCATGACATTCCAGATCCAAATCTTAATAAGCCTTTAAACTGATGTCACACATAATGAATCTTGGGTGGAAGGATATAGCATGCAATGCTCCCAAACTGACTTAACCGTGAGCCTTTCCATTGTCTTTTAATAGCTTCTTTGTTGGAGCTGCTTTCAGCAGAACTTGTGGCAAAGCTGATGAGAAGCAGAGATGAATGTAGATGATTTCTGTTGAGAACCATGAGCGTTAGATGTGACCTTTGTGTGGCAAGTGCATAAATAATAAAACCCCAGAGTCATCCTTGGTCCTTGGGAGACAGATCTGAAGTGTGAGCCAAGAGAAAGCTGGCAAACATCTTGCCTTTGCTTATAAGCCCTGAGGAAAAAAGACAGTGATTAGGTTCTGTTTTTAACTGAATCACAGTTACTGTAGAATTCATTATAATAAAACATGGAAGATTAGAACATAGTAAAGAGAAAGACGATTTTGCACCATTTTCACCAGATCAAGACAGAATTAAATCCTTTAATTCCTACCTCTCTGTCAAACAATGTTTAACACTCATTTTTGCTTGCAATTTGACTAGATGGCAGCGGATAGACATTCGACTCTGGTATGGGATCAAAAGTTGCCCTGGAGGGGGTAATATGTGGGTATCTCTTTGTGCATCCAGATGCCAAGGTCAGAAGTAGACGGATGGGGCAACCATGCGTTCACAGTCACTGGCAGCTTCCCTTGTGACTACTCAGCAGGAATAGGACACGAGATCGAGGCTGCATCCCCTCCATGCCTCAACCCAAAGCATCATACTTTTAAATCCCTTCTACGTAACTGAGCTAACTGCTTAAATGGGTCTTTTGAAAATAGGTTCATTTATTGGCTTAATGGCTTAGGATGTACTCTTTGCAAATTCAGCCCTGAGGGTCCAATTGGAAGATGAAATATGTCTGCCTTGGCTTCGGCAGGAATTGATTACAGGAGGCATTTGCTTACTTCCTGGTCTTCTGCCTAACAGAATAGGAATTAAAATGCAAGTAAGATGTTGCTCTTACCTTCAAGTGGAGCTTGGGTGAGTTTTTTTCCTGTTAACAAGGAAGTGGCTAAGGTAATACACACAGAGAATCTCAGTCTAACATGCTGGATAAACATAAACAAACCTTTCAAAAAGGAATAGCTTTGAAACATATTTAGTTGTTTCCTGTGTGCCAACTTTGTAGGGCATGGAGTGAAGATAGTGTGGTATGGGGACGTTTTGCCTAGGCAAACTCGCCTATAGGGATCTGTATCATTTTTCTGGTTGTTGTGCCGGATTGGAGAAGGAATGGTCACAAGAACCATGGTGGACCCCAGTTGGAATAAGCTTCCCTCCCTCTTTTGAAGTCCCATTTGGACAGAGAAAGGGAGTGGAGCATGCTTCTATCTAAAGCAAGGCTCCGAACAATCCATCTCCCTTTCTACTTCCAATTACATCTCTCCTGAGATTATGTTCTCTATTCTTCTGATATCATGCTCTCTATTCAGCTTCTCAGTGCAATGTAATCCATCATGTTTAAGTGTTCCCAAGTACAGGGACACTAAGTCATGATGGTTGGTGGGGGCGTTGCAAGTTTCAGAAGCCTTCCTTAAATTGACTTCAAAAGAACCATAACAAGAAGAGCATGGGAAGAGACAGGACTTGCAGTCACCTCAAGCTAAAATGTGTAAACTTTCTGAGTACACTGCTGTATCCAGGCTCCAAGGAGTCTTCAGCACCGAATCTCCTTCCACTGGACTTTTTTGTCTCTGCATTATCTTCACCCTGGAGCAGCCTCTTTCTTGGTTTACATATGAAGAGTGTCCACATAAGCTCAGGCACTGAATGATAATATTTGTGGAGGTCCTGGAAATTTTAGGAGATGGGTCATTGTTGGAGGAAGCAGGGAACCAGAGGCATGCCTTGGAGGGTTAGTACTCACTATATGATTCTGGTATGCCATGAAATGACCTGCTTTTGCCACATGTCATTATCACCATGGTATTCTGCCAGTTAGCATAGGCTGAGCCATTGAAACCTGAGGGTAAAATGAAATCTTCCCTTGAACTTGGTTTTTTACTTGTTTTGGTCATTTCAATGTAACAGTACCCAGATCCCTCTCCTTCTATGGGAGCAAGCTGATTGGCCATCTGGAAACCAAATTCTTTATGCCATCAGTTCAGCACTCCTAATGGAAAAGCTGTATTTCTTCCCAACAAAATCCCTAAGTTAACTTCCCATTCTTCAAACAAATGGAAGGGAATCACAGCAGTATGTAAGGCAAGTGAGGTCTCTGCCTTCTTCAGGTGCCATTTCACTGGAGATGGTTGTGTTGGCTGCTGGGTCCAGATAACTCCAGGACACCCAAACCTGGGGTGTCTCTTTCTGCTCTCCAGTAAAGCAGATACTTCAGAAGGCAGTGCCCCCTCACCTTCTGTGTCTTTTTCTTTGTATCCCCAGGATGAGGCTAGAACTGCATGTCCCAAGTGAAGCACCTTCTCCAGCTTGGGAAATAATGCTAGTAAGTGCTCATCGAAAGGCTTTGTATGCATCCTCTCCTGTAATCTTTCCTACAGGTCAGAGATTATATGTTGTTCCCTGTACCTATTTTAAGGAGAAAGAGCTGAGATAAAGAAAGTTGGAAAATATGGTCACAGTGCTCAGGTTCTATGGAAATGGGAATGGCACTAACTGACAAAACTTGGGATTGTTTCCTCTTTCTCCAAGCAGAGGGATAATAGATTATTTATTATATTACTCTTTGCAGAAGGATCATAAAAGATAGAGAGTTCAAGGAACAGAAATCATCATCCCTTCCAAGCAGCAACCCCACAAAATGTATTTTACCGAATCGATAGCTATGGTTTTGAAATGTGTTTGAAAATCTCCTTTGTATAAACTAGTTTCTCTTTTCATTGTTCAATCTTAGGTAACACACTCAGTGAAGGACACATACTCTTTTCTTGTGCTGGAATTTTGTTGAGCAGATGATTTAGAATAATCAGACAAGGGTTGAGACTAGGGATTCTTTTTCCAGGAGATGGCAGGTTTGTTCTGATAGGTGTTTGCTGAAAGTGGTCATTACCTGTGAGCTCTCTAGTGCATCAGAACAGGGAAACTGACCTCATCTTTTGTGACAGCTGGGCTTGTCTTCATAGAGAATTGGCTGCCCTCTAATTTACCAAAAAAAAAAAAAAAAAAAAAAAAAAACCAAACTGATATTGCTTTGCAGTGTGTGTGTGTTATTAAAAAATAATTTTCCTTAGCTAGAAAACATACCAATTGTTTCGTAACCTATTCCTGGGTGTTTTTACTATGATGAACTTGAACTTAAGATGATACATGTAATGCTGTTCCCAACTAGGTTTTGTAAATACAGGTGATAACATTATCTTTAAAGTAGCCAATTACATACTCTGTCTCCCAGCTGGCAATGGGAACTTGAGAAGAAGGTTATTGGATAGCCATTGGTGGTGGCCTACTCTTTGAAATAATGCTTCCAGCAACTGATTTTCATATGGCTGTTGACACAGCAGGCTGTTCAGATGTGCAATGTAAATGTTAGCCCAAATGGCCCTCACAACAGGTACATTAAAGTAAGCTCGACCTTCCAAAGACTTCCAGAGGAAACAGCCTAAAGGGTTTGGAAAAAACTTGGATTCATCATCTGGATAGGAAAGTGGAAGGTATGTTTCCTTTTCGCTCAACAGAGTGGGTGTTTCTCAGGGTTCTGGAAACAGAAGACAAAATGCCCTTGACTACCAGGTCATCAATTTCAGAGGCTGTTGTTTTCTGGGTAGTTAGAGTCCAAGATTTGTTATCGCTGATGGTCATTTGTAGCATCCTTCTGTGCAGAATAAATTTTAAGATCACAAACCACAAGGCAAGCATCAAACTGAATGTGAAAATCAATGACCCATCATAGCTACAACTATGTAGATGGCTACGCCATGATGCACAGACCACTGCAGGGAAGGATATGCTTTACAAGGGCAGCTTTATTTACTCACTTCTCTCTGCCTTCTGCCCACTACCTGATCTGCCACTGAAATGTGTCAGGGAACTTAAGTCACGTAATAATCTGTGACTAATCTATATTAGGCTTTTAAACCATAGATCTCCTTCAATTTAGGAGAGACTTCTGAGTTCACAAACACCATTCCCATCTCTGGCTATCCCTGTTTATACAGAGCATCCTTTATGCAAGCTCCTGAAACCCAGCAACTCCATTGACAAGAAAACTGAGCATAGTTATTTAAAATATTCCTCTGGATGCTAGAAGCTGTAGAACGGGTGAATTCACACTTCTGTTACATTACACTTATATCACAGATGAGCTGGGGGCCTTTTGCTCTATGTGATGCAAATCCCAGTAGAAAAGGAGAGTCTCTTCCACCGTTGGACTTGGGCAGCTTTTGTTTCCTTCCTTGTTTGAGTGACACCGGAGAGTGGTGTCAGCAGACAGCCATGAGTAGCAGCAGGTGGCGCCCTCTAGTGTCACAACTGTGACGCGAACTTTTAGCTCTATACTTCATCAGGGACAGAAGCCTTTGGCCAGCCTAGGAAGTTAGCATACCCTAGGCCCTGAGAGTGTTATAACTTCTGGGACTCGGGTGCCTGAGACCTTTGGCACTAAAGATTTGGCAGCTCTCTGCCATGTTTCCATTGACGCAGGCCAGATGCTCCTGTTCCCTGCCTCCGTAGAGCCTTCTATTCTCGGCTCTCGGCCTTTTCTTGCTTTCTTTTATTCCTACCGTTCCTCCTGTTCTGGTCTCGTGCACTCATTTGAACTACTCAGCTGGCTTTTGTAGCAACAGCCACTGCCAAGGCTGTTGCCGCCGGGGTGGCAGCCGCCACGGGTTCTGTTCCAGCTGCTTTTGCTCTCCATCCATGTTTCTGCCTCTTCCTGCTCCGTCGAAGATGCTAAGCTGGTGGCTCCGAGACTTCTGTGGTTTTCCACGGCACCTACTGCTCTCTAGCTCCGCTGCTTCTGTAGCTTGGTCTTCCAGTCACTCTGCAAGCACACCTGTCTACCACCTCTTCGTTCCTCAGGTTACCAAGTCACCCTGCAAGCAGCAAAAGAAGGCAGAAATTATGTGAGAGAAGCCTTTACTGAGCCTAACTTTAAAAACAAAAAACAAAAAACTTTTTCTTGATTCTTTGTGGATCACATTATGCATCCCAATCCCACTCATTTTCCCATCGTCCCCTGGCATCTGCCCTCTACCCTTGCAGCCTCCCCTCCAAACAAAACAAAATTTAAAAGAACAACCTAAACTGAAAACCAACCAAACAAACAACAGCAGCAACAGAATTCTTGGTGTGAAAGCTGTAGTGTGGTCCATGGAGTCACACAGTTTACCCTTTAGTTCATACATGTTTACTTGTATGGTCATTGCTATGAACCATTGGTCTGGTTTGAGGTCTTTGGCTTCCGCTGCACTGTCGATAATGGGCCCTCACTGGGGCTCCTCTTGGATAGCCTGTTGTTGTCCTGTGTCATGGAGATCCTGCAGGTTTAGATCTGTAGGTCCAGCCCCTTCACATGCTCCTGCAGTTCAAACTGAGGTGGATGCTGGGTGAGCTAACTCATAGCCCTGGTTCTGGCCTGGTGGTAGCTGGGTTGGTTAGCCTGCCAGCTTTCCCTTGTCATCACCACCCAGGAGAGCTCTTCGGTATTCACCCAAGGCAGCCTGCAGCAAGGAACAGCGACAGTTCTCCTGCTCTCAAGCCCTCAGGTCCAGCGCACCCACACTCACCCCACCAGTGCTAGCGCTATTGCTTTGCTCAGGTGAGGTGCAGGGCCTGCTCTCCTGATTGGGTTGGGGGGCAGGGTCAGCTCTCATGCCCTCAGGGCTGGATCACCTGTGTCCCAACCAACAGGGTCAGCTCTAGTGTACTGCGGCCCGTGAGGGACCAGGCTAGCTCTCCCACTCTTGTGACCTGGGGCTTCTCCTGCCTGTTGCAAGTAGTTTGGGGGTGGGGATGGGCGTAGGGTGGGGTGGAGGGGTGGGGATAGGGGAGTTGGGGGTGGGAGTAGGATCTTTCCCTCACCCATGCCACCACATGGCAGGTGAGTGTAAGGGTGTCAGCTCTTCTGCGATCTCACACTTAGGGCTGGCTCACCTGCACCCCCACCTCTGCTGTACTGCCCAAGTGAGGTGCAGGGCCCACTGTCCAGCATGCTGGAACAGATGAGGGACAGTGCCAGCTCTTCTACCCATGACAGGAGTCTTTCCTTTGCCCACTCCACTGTATAGCAGATGAGGGGTAGAGCCAGATCTCCTCTCTCTCCCTCTCTCTCTCTCTCTCTCTCTCTCTCTCTCTCTCTCTCTCACACACACACACACACACACACACACACACACACACACACACACACATGAACTTTCATAGGCCAGATCACCTTTGTCCCCATCAACAAGGTCATTTCTAATGTCCTACCCAGGTGAGGTGCATGGCCAGCTCTCTTGAGTGCTGCAGTCTGTGAGGGGCAGGAACAGCTCTCCCTGTCTCATGACCCTGGACCCAGCTTTTGCTGCCTACAGTAGGTGGCAGGGGGCGAGGGGCAAGGGTACTACCTCTCCCACACCCACACTACTGCCTGACAGGCAGTGAGGCTATTTCTCCCACTCTCTCACCTTCAGACCAGCTCACTGGTGTGCCAACAATGGGGATAGCTCTGCTGGCTGCTGAGGTGAGGTACAGGGTGTTATGAGACATTTGTGTACACTGAGAAGATGTGTCTTCGCCAAGGAGCCTTCTGATTAGTTTAATAAAGAGCTGAAGGGGGAAAAAAAGAGCCGAATGACCCATAGCTAGGCAGGAGAGACTAGGCGAGACTTCCAATCAAAGAGAGGAACTCAGGATGAATCTACACATGAGAGAGACGCCAGTGAGATGCAGAGCAAATTGGATGCATAGAATGAGAGAAGGTAAAAGCCACATGGTGGAACATAGATGAATAGAAATAGGCTTGAGTTATATAAAAGCTAATTGGGAACAAACCAAAGCTAGAGGCCAAGCTTTCATAATTAATAATAAGTCTCTGTGTCATTATTTGTGAACTAGTAGTCCAAACAAAAGTCCAACTACAGCAGGGCCCGCTCTCCTAAGTGCTGAAATTGGTGGGGTGTGGGAGTTCTCCCTAGTGCTGCAGCCAGTGAGGGACTGGACCTACTCTGTGCAGCTCTATCCTCACATCCTTCAGGGGTAACAGGAGCCACAGACTTCAACACAGATGGCGCTGCATCAAGGTCACGAACCCAGACACTGCCCTTGGTAGCAGCCCAAGCCCAGAGGACTCCATGGCTCTGGGTGACAGTGCAGGCCACTCAGATATGTATGGACCCAGCAGAGGCATAGCCCTCAGACACTAATGTGGCCCTAGGTGGTGGCCGAGACCCCTGACATCCATGTGGCCCTTGGTGGCTACATGAGCCACAGACATCAACAAATACTCAGGCTATGGAAGGAGCACGGACTCAGACATAGTCCTAGGTAGCAGCCCAGGCCCAGATGTCACTGTGGCCCTAGCTAAGCCTAATGTTGTAAAATGAGGGGGCAGCACCTGAGGGTGTCTCCCAGCTGGTTCACCATGTGAGTCAAACAGCCTCATTGGACTGTCAGAAAAGGGTGTTTGATCCTCACAGCAGACCTTCAAGAAGGATTGTAGCATATGAGTCACAGCATTGTCTGTCCCTCTACCAGACACAGTGATCCCTCTGCTGGGTCACCAAGGGGACTTCTCCACCTCTGGTCTGGATGAAAACAGTTGTAAGAAAACTCTGCTGCACATTGCTGGGAATGGTCCTGACTGAAGCTTCTTCATTCTCAACAAAAGGACAAAGCAGATGCAGTTGTGGAGTTTCCCCAACATCTCTGTGAGTATGCAGAAGAACCATCACTGGTACAAGGATGGTTCAGCTTAAATAACAGCCTGTTGCTCCAGGCAGTCAGGCTAGCAAGGGAGAGATGAACAGCTGTCAGTTATGGAGTGAGTTCTGTCTTTGTCCTAGCAAATTTATTTACAGGAAAATTCAGATTAGAAGGAACGATTGCAGAAAGAACCCTTCCTAAGGGTAACACTAATTTTTTAGAGTGAGTAATAATGTTTTTTTTCTTGTTGTTGTTGTTTTGTTTTTTTAACTAATTTTTATGAGTGAATTAACACCACATAACACCTGCCCAGAGCTCCAGGGAGAGATGAGCTGCTCTCACTTGTCTCAGGCACTGTTTCTACAAACACCTCCTATTAGCATACAGTATGGAACATTTTAACCTTATCCCAAAGAGTCTTTGGAGGCAGCTATTAAGAAGACAGACTTACTCCCATTTTACAGGTAAGGAAGCAGAGGTTCACAGAAAATAACTCTCCCAAATGATTTAAAACCAGCTATACATTTTTAAAAGATTTAGTTGAAAAAGTTTATGTGTATCCATGCTCTGTCTGCATGTATGTCTGTGTACCATATGCATGGCTGGCGCATGGGAAGGGAAGGAGACTGAGTTAGATTCCGAGAACTGGAGCAGCTGCAAGCCCACATGTGTTGCTAAACCTGAGTCCTAGTCAAGAGAAGCAAGTGCTCTTAACCATTGCTGAGCCATCTCTCCAGCCCTCAGGTTTATATTGACCACAGCATGAAAACTAAATTAGTAACTGAGAATTTCCACCCAGAATTCAATGTCCCTTGCAGAACAAGTTTTAGAAGACCTTCAAGGCAATCTCCTTTTCTGTTTGTTTTTTAAAATTATTTTCAAATCACTCAAATATTTATCACTTTAAAGAAGTCACAAATATGTGCCTGTATCGATTCTTAACCTTTTATGTAAGTATGACAACTTCTCACAGCCGATGGATTAGTCACCACATTATTTTTCACTAAATTTTCACAATGAATTTGTATTTGTTGTTGTGGTCAATATCTGTGTGTTTGTGGGACAGTTCATGATTGTGGAAGGTTGACCTTGGGTTTCATTCCTCAGATATAGTCTTAGACACTTGAATTTTGAGTCTCTCACTGGGATGTGGGACTCACTGAGTGCTCTAGGCTATCTGGCCACTGAGCATCAGGAATCTGCATGTCTCTGTCCCTTTCCCCTAAAAAGGGACTTAACAAGTGGGTGCCACCACATCCAACTTTTATTCTTAATGTGGGATCTAGAGATGTAACCTAAGTACCTGTGCTTACTCAGCAAGCCTTTTACCAACTAAATTATCTCCCCAACTCCAATTATATTTATTTCACTTTTTGCCATTGTGTGTTTCAGGATCCAAGTAGACAGCACCTTTCATTGAGGTATTCCTTTCTTTTAAAGGCTTCTCTTGACAGTGACAGTTTTTCAGAGTTTTTTTTATTTTTTATTATTTTTAGAAACAGGGCTTCTCTGTGTAGCTTTGCGCCTTTCCTGGAACTTGCTCTGTTAACCAGGCTGGCTTGAACTCATAGAGATCCACCTGCCTCTGCCTCCCAAGTGCTGGGATTAAAGGCGTGCGCTACCACCACATGGCCATGTCTGCTTTCCTTGGTTTTAATGACCTTAATAGTTTTGAGGACTGATCAGAAGTCTATTGATCTAGGCTTGCCTGATGGTTTTCTCAGGCATCTGTTTTGACTCCTGAGCAAATGCATGTGGAACTGGAGAAATGACTTCGCAGTGAAGAGCTCATACTGACCTTGCAAAAGACCCAGGTTCAGTTCCCAGCATCCATTTCAGGTAGGTTAAAAACACCTGGAAGTCAAGCTTCAGTGAGATCTAATGCTTCTGGTGGCACCAGCACCTGGACTCATGTACACACACACACACACACACACACACACACACACACACACACGCACACAGGAATGCACGAGCACACAAAAGTACATGTTAAGTTTAACCAAAAATTATTGTGTAAACTTTGCACTGTCCTGCCTTCTATGTACAGATAAGGAAAGGAACTCTTTGCTACTCCTGGGCCAGTATTCAGGGAGCCACTTAGGGAAAGTAAAGTAAACATATATGCAGAAGTCTTTTGAATGACTGAATAGGAGACATTTCCTAAGAAATTCTTCATCTCAGAAATATATTCCTGCAAAATCAAAATTTCAGTTATTTATAAGAAAGCTAGAGAGAATAATATGGTAGGTAAAGCTATGATTTCAGTTAATGACAAGACTGTCACTGCAAATAGCACATTTGTGGCCAACAAAAACAGATGTCCGTATAACAATTTGGAGCCATCCAAAGCATAAAGTAATTTATAGATAATCTCCTAAGCAGATACAGTATCAAAATGTATTCATTGTCAATTAGACATATATCCAGGCTAGATGTCTAATTGACCAGTTAATTCCTAGGCTATCTAGGGAGCTACTACACATGGTTTAAAATGGAGCCCTTGGTACTAAACGTCAGAGAGACCCGATGTTGATACATAAAAGAACACATTCCCCTGCTCGTGTAAGGAACAGAGAGTCCAGAGTGGTGTGTTCTTTCTGCAGAATCAGGCACCTCATCAGGCTGTTGTTGACTCAGGCAGAATAGTTCATGTGATGGTAGATAAGGTATGATCTCCATTTAGGGTGTTTGCAATGGAAACTGTTGCAAAGAAACATACCTTTCACCACGATGTGGTATTAGATACATGCACACAAGACAACTGCAACCGAGAAAGGCATCCTTAACAGTGCAAGCTGTTTCTAATAGGTGTTCTAAATATACAACTGTGTTTTGGCTACTTTAATGGGTAAAGATGTCCCCTTGATAGCTACAAAAAAAAAATCACCTCTCAATGCTATGAATGAGATATCCATATCATCTCTTACTTTGATAACTACAGGTAAAGAGAACTTCCCCAATAAGGTTTATTTATTTATGTATTTTATGTATATGAGTACTCTATCTGCATGTATGCCTGCATGACAGAAGAGGGCATCAGAGAGAAGAGGATATCAGATCCCATCATAGAGTAATGTGAGCCACTGTGTGGTTGGTGGGAATGGAACTCAGGATCCCTGGAAGAGAAGCCAGGGCTCTTCACCACTGAGCCATCTCTCCAGCCCCTGCTCCAATAACTTTTTACAAAAGGAAAGTTTATGCACTAGAAGAAACAGACATGATTCATCACAGGAGGGATGTGGTACACCTAAGCAGAACTCATGGTGAGTTTTCTAAATACCCTATAGCTATATTGCTAGTCATGGGCTCCTCTATGCTTTTCTCTATCTCAGCTGTCCAGTTGCCCTTCACTCCAGGGATAGTTGCAATCCAGGAACATAGCCAGAAAGGGATTTGGAAAGAGTGAAGAAGTTTCTGATGTATGAGCAACATAAGGGCTTTATCTTTGACTAAGGGCTCTAAATTTTCTTTATGGAACTTGGAGTTTGAAGGCCCTTATCATCTGGAAGGCTGAGCTGCATCAGAATTTGTGGGCACTGCATTATGGATTGCAGCTGCATCCTTGTTTGGCAGAGAGAGACAAGTCTAGAAAGTAAACATAGTTCCATTTGGCAAAGGCACATTCCAGGTGAACAGCAATCAGGAAAGATGCCTGGAGGCAGAGTTATAAGCCATGGAGACAGAACCTGCAGTCCTGGGGTAGATAAGTGCCTTGTCTCTTAAAAAGAGACCTTCCTCTGTGATGATGGAGACTAAATACATCTCCTTTGTTTACCTGGGAACACTGATTGCTAGGGTGTGTGAATTCCATGTGTTGGTATTTATGTGTGCATATATTGCAAGTCTTTAACAAGCTTCCATGGGGGACAAGCTTCTGAATTGGACAAAGTGATATTTGGACATTAAATTGGATATATTAACCACTTACAGATCCCCTAAAAGAACTCCTAATATGATGGTCTATATTTTTTCTGAGACCAAGTTGTATGTGTGTGTGTGTGGGGGGGGTTATTGAGATGTTTATCCATAAATGTTAGCTGCATCAAACACAATACAGTGGAGTTTATTGCAAGAAAACAGCCACTCTTGAGGTAAATGGTAATTTTATTTCCATATTCCATTAAAAATGAAGTGTCCTATCAGGTCCAGCCCATCGATAGTCCCCTCCCAGGGTCCGGGAAGAATCTACAACCAGCTGATAATTAAATTTTGATGAAAAGAAATGAATCTATGTACACGAAACTCCTTAGTTGATACACTTTATTATTCTGTGACAGTTTTCTCTCTATGAAGCTTCTATTCTGCTCTCATTGCCTAGCTCCTTTCTTGACTTATTTCTCCCTATATTTAACTACTGCTCCCTCTAGGTTCTATCTTCATTCCTTCATCTAGTTCTGTCCCTTCTAGGTTCTCATCTATCTAATTCTTTCCCCTATCAGCTCCTCTCCCATCTCCTTCTCTCTCATCATGTTCTTCCTCATCTTGTTCTTCCCCATCTGGCTCTTCTTCACCTTCCATCTAGTTCCTCTAGTACTCTCTTCCAGCCCTTCAATCTAGTTCTTCCCCATCTCAGTTTGTTCCTCTCAATTTCTTACCCATCTAGTTCTTCCATTCTCTTTTCTCCCTTCTCCATCCCCTGCCCTGGAAGTCCCGGTATAAAAAGGGAGGGTCCGAGCTAAATTGTGTAATTGTGTAGGCTATTACTACTTAATGTCCACCTGACCTAGGCAGTGTCTCCTTGTGGAATTTAAGTCAGGAGACTTGCATGTGGACTGCTATTGTTAGTCCTCGGAAGTTGGGCGCCCACCTGGGTGGTGTTTCCTGTAGTCCTTGAAAGTGACTAAGGGAGATATCTGATTCCAGAGAAAGCCTTTCCTGAGGCTGTTCTCCAAATTCCTGGAATGTGTTTGTCCAGAAAGTGATCAGTCTACACTGTTAGCCCTTCTTAGGGAAAAGTCATTTGGGAAAACTATGAAGGCACACATGATTTTTATAGCAGAATACAGCTCATATATAACAATCCAAATAATACCAAAAACTCCTTGGAATTTGGCTTCCTCTGGAGGAATTCCCTGGTCCTTCCAGGTAGTGACTTTGCCATAGCCAGCTGAGTTCTTATGATATATTCCTGTAGCCCGCAGCAGTGTTCCCTTGCTCAATTATGTTCATAGCATCATTATTCATAATAGCCAGAACCTGGAAACAACCTAGATGCCCCTCAACTGAAGAATGGATAAAAAAAAAAATGTGATACATTTACACAATGGAGTATTACTCAGTGTTAAAAAACAATGACATCATGAAATTTGCAGGCAAATGGATGGAATTAGAAAAAATCATTCTAAGTGAGGTAACACAGACTCAGAAAGACAAACAGGGTATGTACTAACTCATAAGTGGATACTAGATGTAAAGTAAAGGATAACCAGGCTACAATCCACAGCCCTGAGAAGCTAGGTAATAAGGAGAACCCTAAGAGGGATGCCTGGACTGTCCTGGGAAGGGGAAATAGATGAGATCTCCTGATTAAACTGTGGGATGGGGGGTTAGAGGGGAGGGTATGAGGAATGGGAACATGAGGGATCAGGATGGTCGAGTTGGGGAAGGGATGGAGAGGGAGAACAATGAAAGAGATATCTTGATAGAGGGGGCCATTATGAGGTTAGGGAGAAATCTGGTGCCAGGGAAACTCCCAGGAAACCACAAGGACTCCTAGCAATAGTGGAGAGAATGCTTGAACTGGCCTTCTGTAATCAGATTGGTGACTACCCTAATTGTCATTATAAAGCCTTCATCCAGTAATTGATGGAAGCAGATGTGGAGATCTACAGCCAAGCACTGGGCTGAGCTCTGGGAGTCCAGTTGAAGAGAAGGAGGAGGAATTAGATGAGCAAGGGCATGGGGTGGGGGTCAAGATCATGATGCAGAAACATACAGAGAGAGCTGACAGACTCTAGACCAATAGCTAGGGAACCTACATGGGACCAACCTAGGTCTTCTGCATGTGGGTGATAGTTGTGTGGCTTGGTCTGTTTGTGGGGCCCCTAGCAGTGGGACCAGGATCTGTCCCTGGTGCATGAGCTGGCTTTTTGGAACCTATTCGCTATGGTGGGATGCCTCACTCAGCTTTGATGCAGGGGGAGGAGCCTGGTCCTGTCTCAACTTGATTTGCCATGCTTTGTTAACTCCCATGGGAGGCCTTACCCTTACTGAGGATTCCAAGGGGGTGGAGATAGAGGGAAGGTGAGGAGAGGAAAAGGGAGGAGAGGAGGGAGGGCGAACTGTGGTTGGTATGTAAAATAAGTAGAAAACATTTTTTTAAAGATGAAGTGTCCTGGGATGAAGGGTGTTGGCTGGACTCTGAAGGAGCATGAAGAAGGCCAAGAGGACTTCAGATTTAACACGGGCCATTGAGGAGGTGTGTGTTTCCCTCCTGAATTGCCACTGGAGTGTAGGCAGAGAATTTGTGTAGAGGAACTCATAAGAGCACCACAGAAGAGGCAACACAAGCCAAAGACTGGCAGCAGCACCCAAACAACAGGGATGGGAGTCGGGGTGTCTGCGAGGTGATCAACAAGCAGAGTAAGTTAAACACGTGCCTGAGATTCAGGAACCACAGGTCAAACACCAGTTCTTTGGGATGCAGGAGAGGGACAGACAGGGTCAAGACAGGCGATGGGTGGAAAGTGTGCCTGATGTGTTTAGATCCCCGGATCCTCGTCTTCATCCTGGCAGTCATGCTTTTAAAGTTCTTTTCTTAAGTGATGCATTAAGAAGAACGAACTGATTTGTGATGTTTCACTGCATGTATACACCACGTAATTTCAAATCAGGTTAAACATATATCTCCTTAAACATGTATTCTTTGTGAAAGAATATTCAAAATACTTTCCTCTGGCTTTTATGAAATACACAATATGAAATTGTTTTCTATGGTGACCTTACTGCACAGTAGGCCTTAAGATTAGTTATCTAACTGTAAATGTACTACCTGTTTGTCAACCTTATCTCCATTTTTACTCCTGCTGACTACATTATCTTGCAAACATAATCATGCTCTTAACTTCTACTAGATCAATATTTTTAATTTTTTTTTTTTTTTTGAGCTGAGGACTGAACCCAGGGCCTTGAGCTTGCTAGGCAAGCGCTCTACCATTGGGCTAAATCCCCAATCACGTATTTTTAAATTTTATACATGAGGTCATATGATATTTATCTTCTTGTGCCTGGGTCACTTAACTTAACAAAATGATTTCCAAATCCATCCAAGTTATTCAACAACAGCAACTAATCATTTCTATGGCTGAATAGGATTCTGCTATGTATATGTACAATATTTTTTTTATCCATTCACCCATTCATAAGGATTTTGGTGTTGTTCCCCACCTCTGTCATACACACACACACACACACACACACACACAGAGAGAGAGAGAGAGAGAGAGAGAGAGAGAGAGAGAGAGAGAGAGAGAGGTACACCACATACATATTCACACACCACACACATTAATACACATGAAAGATTATTCTTTATAGAAACTTAATCACAGAAGTACCAAATATTGCCAAACTGAACCGCAGAAGTGGACCAAAGTGGCTCAAGAGGAGGCTGAAGACGAGGGTGCTAAGGGAGATCTAGCACAGTGCCTTCTGTCCCCTTCGTCTCCAGAGCCAAGTGAATATGCATAAGGGATGAGAGCTCATTCATGGAGATATTGGATAGCTCTATCAAAAAGACCTAGAGATAGTGATACAGAAATCCCGCAACAGAAAAACTAACACAATGCTCAGTTGCCCTATGTAGTAATTGCCAGTCCACAAGATTCATCAACACACAAATTAAATGTTTAATTTCTCATGCAAGTATCTCCTGACATTTGGAGAAATTTTTCTCCACAAATGCCTGATCCTAAAATAATAAACATGAAAAAAAGACCTGGGATGAACCTATGAATAAAAGCAAAAACATGAAGCTGTTCTTTCCCCTCCCCTCGTTTCCCCTCCCCTCTCCTGCCTTCCCTCCTCCCCTCCCCTCCTCTTCCCTCCCTATCCCTCCCCTTCCATCAACTCCTCTCCTGCTCTCCTTAGCCATCAGGAAGACACACACACACACACACACACACACACACACACACACACACATACACACACAAAAAACATTATAAATATATATATTGTATTCTTGCATCAGAAAAATGAAAATATAGAAGAAGGAATATACACACATTTTTAGAATTAAGAGAACATGTGGTCAAACTTAAAATTCCATTCAGAGTCTTGAAAGTAAATTTGAGGGAACATTCTGGAAGAAAAACAGACAATGAAAATTATACCAAAATTCAAGGGAAAAGCATAAGAAAAGCAGAAATCCAAATTAACTGTCTTTTCTCAATCTACCATTGAAGGAAAAAAACCACCAAGAGAGGGGTCAAATTATCAAAGAAATGGTCCAAGAAAATTGCCAACAAGGGAATTGTACTCGTTCCCATATTAAAATGGCTCCTGGAGCACTCCACAGGACGGAGGAAGGAAAACCCACACTAAGACATGATGAAGTTTCACATGCTGGCAGCATAGAAGAAGATCCTAAAATAAGAATGAGATTCAGCTTCTCAAGAGAAACACTCGATCCAGCCAAGAGGATAAAGGGAAGAAGATAGCACATCCATGATGAGAAACAGATTGTCAACTACGAGTTCTAAACGCAGCCCAGCTTGATTTTCAGAGATTCAAGGAGTCCAAAAGCGTGCATTCTGGGTCCCATTACTTAGTAAAGCAATAAAAGATAGCGGCTTGTTAAGAAAGTAGTAGAAGCAGCCGGGTGGCGGTGGTGCACACCTTTAATCCCAGCACTCGGGAGGCAGAGCCAGGCAGATCTCTGTGAGTTCGAGGCCAGCCTGATCTTCAGAGAGAGATCCAGGACAGGCTTCAGAATGGCACAGAGAAACCCTGTCTTGAAAACAAACAAACAAAAAATTATGGGTGTACTCTAGGAAAAACAATTGAAAACCAAGAGACTGGTTCTGAGGCATGAATGATACTTTATAGAGTACACTTTTTAAAAAAAAAAACAAAAAACTAGTGTTTGGATATTTGATGGTGTTTATAAATTGTTTTGATAAAAGTCAAATTTAATTTAAAAATAACAAGCCCAGCTCCAGTTTGTCATTTGAGATCAGCGCTGTAACCAAGGTTTATGAGAAACACTTCTTATTGCTGTGGACTGGAGCTAACAGAGAAAGCCTGAGCTGGTCAAAATGTCATGGTGGAGTGCTTGGCCCCAACTGAGACAGCTCTATCCCGCTCTCTCCAAGGCTCAGCAAACACCAAGGAAGAGGAGCAGCAAGAACGTAAGAACCAGAGGATGGAGCAATATGGATGTTTTCTGGATATGACATTGCTATCGCCTTCTCAAACTCACTCACTGCCTCTGGAGTTATTTGCATAAGTTTGGGCCTGTCAAGATTTCATCACAGGAGAAAGATGTTATAATGCTCTTTTCACACTGGAAGTTCTTGACGTTCTTTGACTATATCTCTGTCAATTCCTAAGATTTATTGGCGTAACTACAAATGAAGAAAGGAGATGCATTGTAAGAGATTCCTGGCATCAGTAAGAACTTCTTACTTCACTGAGATTGTCTCTAGGAGTCCTTCGGATACTTCCCTTGGACCATTTAAATCTTTACTTATATCAACCTCAATGAAGAAAAGATTGAGGGAAGAGACACTGAAATTTGAAGAGCTGGGAGCTGCTTTGGTTCCTTGGTTTCTAGGAAGACAAGCAAACACAGTCTGGGCATGAATTAAAAGGAAGAGACTGCCTCCACCCATGTTGACATCAACACTGCCTCTGAGGAGCATGGGCACTCCTGTGTTGAGCAGGATGCTTATTTACCAGTGTTAAATGGCATAATAAAACAAAAACTCCTTCAGCGTGACTTGGCAACTTCCGAGACTAAGAAACTTGAAAAGAAGGCAAAGCCACTTTGTAAAGAAAGAAGGAAAAAAAAAATCACTCCCCCTGAATACAGTTAAGGGGAATTTATGGTACTTTTTTTCTGACCCCTATTGAGAAAGCACTGTTACTCAGTGACCTGCCTTCATTGACGAGAAAGCAACATGCACAGATGATAGAGTAAACATAAAGGGCAGGTCACCCCGCGGTCTCACGAGGCAAAACTTAGGGCTACAAAAACCTCCTTAGTTTTTTGAATGGATGGTGACATGTGGCCCCTTTATAGCCACCCAAGCCTGAAAATTGTCCCCCAACCCCATTATAAAATGACAGAGCTGGTCTGATAACAATACTGTGGTGTATGTTCCCATTTTTGTTGGTTTCTAGAAAGTCACCTCCTCTGCTCTCAGCACTCAGTACCTGCTTCCTTCCCTATGGGGTATTCAGAGCTCCCTCCACCCCAAGGTAAGGCCAGAGGCACTTAGTACCCTAGGGAAAAAGAGAAGGAAACCAAGCAGCAGCCTTTTGCTGACTTTTTAGAACGCAAGGGCCCTTCCATCTCTGCGGCATGTCACCAGGGAAAAGAAATGCCCGTACAGCAGGATGGAGGTCGGCAGTAGTCCCTAGTTTGCAGATTTATGCAGGGCTGGCGAGAAACAGCTGCTGGCCCTGTCAGAGCTGAGATGACACATGAGCCAGGGGCAGCAGCTGGGCCCGCTCTTCTTGCAGGAGACTTAACAGGCTTCTCTGCCTCTCTCTCCTTGTGAACTTGGCTGGTCCCCTACCTCCACTGGCTCCTTCCCGAGACCCCGACAGATGACTAGCCACGCAGCTCAGGTGATTTGAGAGACAGCTTTCCTCTCCTCCTATGACTAATATCAACTACGTCATAAGATTGTTATGAACGGTAAATTCGGTGTTAATTAAAAGTCAGATAATTAGGAGAATCTATGGTACAATGAGTGTCCATTACCACCATCTGCGGTAGTCATGATAATATTTAAAAGTGCAGCAAAGGTGCAAGAAATAAATTTACAGGTTTTCCAAAGAGGCAGCTGGGTGACAGTATTGCCTTTTATTACATGCTTAAAGTAGAGATGAGGCTCTGACTCAGCTGTTGCTGGAGAAAGAGGGTAGATGTACATGAGGCTGCCAATGAAGTGTGTCCAGAGAGGCCCCAGGCACTGACCCTATATGGGTTAGATACCAACTGAAGAATCATAGGGTATGAAAGAATAAATGCCGTGCATTGATTTATTCATGAGCACTTTTGAGCCTTTGGGCCGAGGCCTCCTTTTACAATTGAGAAAATGGAGAGGTCAAGACGTTATATCAACTTGTCAGCAGAGGAACAGGGGTGGGGGTGGGTCGGGGGGTGAGGGGTGGGGGGGTGGGAGGTCCCTAAGAATGCTTCCGTCAATTATTCCACTGCGTGTCATGCTAGAAGGAAAAAAAGACTGAAAAAACCAAACCAAACAAAACAAAACAAGAACAAACAAGCAATAAAGCTAGACTCAGTGGTGCACAACTGAAACTCCAATGCTCATGGAGACAAGAGAATCAGGAGTTCAAAGTCAGCCTCAGCTGGGTGGTGGTGGTGGTGCACACCTTTAATCCTAGCACACAGGAAGCAGAGGCAGATGGATCTCTGTCAGTCTTAGGCCATCCTGGTCTATAGAGTGAGTTCCAGGATAGCCAGGGCCACATAGAGAAACCCTGTCTCAAAAACCAAACCAAAACAAACAAAATCAACAAACTACATAGCAAGTTCAAGGTCAACCTGAGGTTCATGAGACCCTGGGACAAAACAACCATAAAGAATAACAAACAAAAAGGAAGGTCCACTTTTGTTAAGTTGTGGTCAGCTTTTTTTTTTTTTAATGGTTTTTTTGAGACAGGGTTTCTCTCCGTAGTTTTGGAGCCTGTCCTAAATCTCACTCTGTAGACCAGGCTGGCCTTGAACACACAGATATCTGCCTGGCTCTGCCCGCTAAGTGCTGGGATTAAAGGCCTGTGCCACCACCACCCGGCTGTAGTCAGTTTTAAGCCTTGGCACCCAAGCAAATAAGGCAAAGTTTTGGAGACTAGAGATCTGGAGAGCATCAATGCACAGCCTTGACGTTGAGTAGTTTCACATACTCTTCCTATCATGATAATACACTCATACATCAGCCTGTTGACCATCTAGGGTACCAGTTCCAATTTCTGCTTTGGCATGGATTTGCAGGCCAGTTTACCATACTCTCTCAATCTCGGTTTGCTTGTATTAATACAACACCTGCCCATGAACCTCTCAGGATTTAAAACAGTATGTAGAGAAGGCTGTGTGATCCCAACGAAGGAAACTTCTCAATCAATGCTATTTCCTGAGACGGATGCACATCCTTTCTGAGGAACACAGTAAGAGCTAGAGTCAGAAGCTAGGACTCTCAGCCTGCAAAGCCTACTGATCACAAGCATGAGATGAAGGGGACTGTGAGGAGGAAAGATGGAAAAAGGCTGCAGCCATGTCTGTGGATCTGCTTATCAGGTTCTGAGCCTCAGAGAGCAAGGGGAATTCTGAACTTGGTTAAGTGGTTGCAGTGACACGTGACGTGCATCCAAATCCCCCAGAACATCTGGATTCTTTTGCTGAGAGCCAAAGAATCAGAAGCAGGCTAAAACAACAGCCACAGCCTTGGCCCTTTAGGACTCTGACCCTTGAGAGTCCAGTCTCAAGACATAGGTATTTTCCTTGCCATCAGCCCCAAAGTAAAAACCTACACAAGTGTTTGGCAGTCATCTATAGGACACAGGATCTGGAAATGGACATTTAACATTGGGACTTGACGCTGAATCCCAGATTTCTGTTGGCTTGTTGGCTTGGATGGAGCTAGCCAGCTTTACTCATAAAATAAAGGTGAGTGTTAGGTTACTTGGGAAGATTTAGTGTAATCACCCACGCAATGGCACACACTGTCCAGTTCTTCATCAGTACCATTGCTGTTAGTTATCTGGACACAGTGTGCCTCTCTTCTGTCTCTGCTCTATTTCTTCTCTTCCTCTTGACTTCTCCTTCTTGCAGCTTCTTCTCCTCATTGTTACTCTAGTCATCATTGTGTCATTGTTATCGTTGCAGTATTGGATTCCAGAATTGGGCTGAAGAAGCCCTGCTTGATTTGGGGAGGTAATACAGTTTGATGGCGAATGGGATGCAGTCAGAGCAGGGCCAGCACATTATGAAGCTGAGCTCTATAGGGCCTAACACTTCCTGCCAACCTCTTACAAGGCAGACACACCCGGAAAGAGGCAGGAGAGTGTTAGAACAGCAAGAAGGATGTTGTATTAGTTGCATTTTTCTTCCACTTCTGTGACCAAATTGACAAACAACTTAAGCATGGTGGTGGTGGTGGTGGGGGGGTGGTATTTTGATTCATAATTTCAGAGGGCCCAGTCCCTTGTTATTTGGTCCTAGAGAATTGGACAAAGCGTCAATGACAGTGGGAGAATGTGGCATGATGGGTTCTTACCTCATGGAAGGCAAGATGGGGAGAGGGATACAAGACCAAAGTAACCTCAAGGGCCCATCCTCAGTGATATAGATTGTTCATCTAAAGTTTCCAGAACCTGCCCAAGTTACAGCAGCAGTTGTGGGCCGTGCTCTTAACATATGAGCCTCTGGTAGACATTTCATAGGCAAACCACAGTAGAAAGGGAAGATGACAAGAGAAGAAGGCTAAAGAGAGGCACAGAGCATCTAAGGGTAACACACACAGTGCAAAGAATATGAACAGGTCGCTTCTCCGAGCACTTTGCCATGTCGTTATGGGGAGAGTCCAGCTTTGACTATTGCCAATACTCTAACCCTCTAACCGGTCACATTGAAGAGCCAAAGAGTGCTTCAAGCCGGGTGGTGGTGGTGGCGCACGCCTTTAATCCCAGCACTCGGGAGGCAGAGGCAAGGCGGATCTCTTTGAGTTCGAGGCCAGCCTGGTCTCCAAAGCGAGTTCCAGGAAAGGCACAAAGCTACACAGAGAAACCCTGTCTGGGGTGGGGTGGGGGGGGGGAAGAGTGCTTCAAGGAAGCCTGCTTTTGTCTGACTTGGATCTCACAGGCCACAAAAAGACTAAGTATAAAAATGGATTGAGAAGTAAGACCAAAACGGGGAAATCGGAAATGAGACGATTTGACACACGCCAGTGAATAAAGCAAGTTTTATTATGAGCATCTCACACTTGAGAAGCCCAAGAAAAACGTTCTCAGGTGGGGGAGTAGCCATATTGTCCTTGCTGGGAGTTGCCAATGAGTCTGGCTAGCAGCTTGTTTTCAAGTGCCAGAAGGCAGTGAGGAAAATGAAAATCCTAATTGTGGATTTGGGGGTAAAAACAGGCACTGTGGAGAGACAAATTTCTATCAGATACAAGAAAAAGCAAGCCCACTGTTCCTGGAGCTGAAGGATTGAGCTAACTCACTGGGGGTGTTGGGGTGGCTAGTCAAGCCAGGAATCCAGCTCCTGTAATGCCCCTAACTCTACAGAGCTTTCACGATCTCAGGGGAGGTGAGTATAACTCCAACTCTCTGCCTCAGTGCCCATGTTCTGTGACGGAAAGAGTTCAAGTTTTGCCCCATCTGTGTGAACCTGAGCAAATTGCTTCTCTCCTGAGGGCTCAATTTCCTTGTTGATTAAGTGAGTGACAGAGAAAGGCTGGATCAGGTTAACTTCCCCCCAAGGACAAAGACAGAGATTTAGTGAGGTGGGAAAAGAGCTTCATCTAGGATTTTCTGCTGCTTCCAGGGGCCGTGTGCTAGCACTACTGGGTGATAAGAGGTCTTGAAAGTGAAGACTGGAAAGCACAGGTTGGACAAGCTCTAGGATTGTCAATTCTGACTCTGATTATTTGTTTCTGTTTCTCATGGGGTGACAAGAGACTGTGTTGTGCTGAAGACATGACCACAAAGGTGTCCAGGCAGAAATACATTGGAAAAAAAAATGTATGTCACAGACACCAAGTTTTAGGGGTGACCCTCAGGTCTTGATTAGGAAATGCTAGTGGAACATTTCTGTCTCACGGAAAGAGGTTATTTCCGCCTGTTGACTTCACACTGACAGCTCTTACATGTTAAATTGATCTTTCCTGCCTCAGAGTCCAATTTGAACCTCCTGTTTTTATTAAGAGTCTGTTATGTGGTCTGTAATTCAGTTTAAAATATCTCTCCAAAGACTATGATAAAAAAAAGTGATAAGTGCTGTTAGTTGCCCTAATTTGTTTATACTTCTAAGGGGTGGTTCACTGGCATTTAATCAAAAGGCAAAGTACAGCAATGGTTACTACAAACACCCAGCTATCTTTATCTCCAGTGACACCAGAGGTTCAGATATTAGCATGTTTTCATACACAGGCTTACGCTGGTGAAACGGCTGGTATTCAAAATATGCAGATTAGCTGTGAGTATTATAAATATGCAGATTAGCTATGCTTATTTTTAATATTATGGAGATACTCCTGCTCTTACATAGAGTATAACCATCCAGCAAGGCCAGAAGTCCAAACTCTTTACAGTGGTGCCCGACATTTGATTACAATGTTTGTTGTAGTGGTAGCTGTTTCGTCTAGCCACCAACTCCAAGGTTGCCCAAGTCTTCCAGACTCCTCTCCTTTCACTGTCACTTTGGGCTTATGCAGAGGTGGGGGCACAATAATGACAAGGGCAAACACTTAGATTCCATACACTTTCTACAGTAGGTTTCATGCTTGTTTGGTTCCTTTGTGAACACTATGCATGGCTTAAAACACCTTTCTCATGGCACTAGGTACAGAATTTCAGGGACAGAAATGTATGCCTTTGCTACCCATAGCATAGAGCTGGGCACCAGCTGGGGGTGTGTTAGCACACAGAACCAGGCCACCCAGGACCTACTGTCACAGTCTGTGCAGGATATCAGTAGATTCGTGGAGAAGTCAAAGTTTGATGAGTTCTGTTAGAGACTTAGTCTTGATATCATAATAGTTACAAAGTGGGAAATTAGCTTGTGTCAGATTGTAACAGCAAACAAGAATGTCTAGGGTCTTTATATGCTGGGAAGTTCATAAGATGTATTAGTTTCTTGTTTATGTGATAAAGATCAAGTTCTTTGGCAAAAGGCCCTAAGGGAGAAAGAGTTCATTTTAGCTTATATTCTAAGGTCCAGTCTAGCATGATGGGGAAATCAAGGCAACAGAAGTTGTAAGCAACAGGTCACATGTCAGGAACAATCAAGAACAGAGAGCTGAAAGCATGTGGCTGCTTGCTTCCTGGTCTCCTCCATTTTTACAGTTCATGATCACAGCCAGGAAATGGTGCCCCCCACTGTGGACAGGTCTTCCCACCTCAATCATTATAAGCAAGACAATTCTCTATAGGCATACCCAGAGGCCTGCCTCCCAGCACTTCTGTGAAAGCTATAATTAACACTCACCATCATATAAGGCTTTCAGAAGGAAGGGAAGGAAATGAAATTTAGCAGAGATTCAACTTGGAACCTGCAGAGAGAAGGCAAGTTAGAAACACAAAGTAGAAATGATCCGAAGAATTGCATTGTGGAGATTCCTGCCTCTTTACAAACACTTGCCATTACACTGCTCCAAACTAGTGCCCCACAGATTTGTTGGCCTAGTGATGTCAGAACTTCTCACTTTTATTCATAAGCCCAGGATACACATTATAATGGAAAATTCCATAGTTTTCATCAGCAAGGACTAGTTGACCTGACTTAATCTACTCCCATCAGTTAAGAACAGCTGAGCTAACTTACTCACCAACTCCTCCAAAAGGCCCCTGACAAGTCATTTCTCTCTGCATTTCTATTTGTGTATTGCTTTTGTGGGTTATTAATAGGAAACATGTAATTTCCCAAATCCATTTGAAGAGTAATGATGTACTTAGGAGACCTGAGCCACAGGCATTGAGAGTACATGGCAGATTTCAGCTGGAGATGCTGTCTTGGGGAAGCTGACAACCTGCAGCCTTCCAGTGGCATCTGTCGGAGAATCCAAGAGTGTAGAAATCAGGCCACATAACCATGTTCTGCTGCTTGAATAGGAGGCTACGGTAGACTGCTCAAATAAACCTATCCAACTGAGATGAGGGCTGGGATACTGTGTTCTCAGAGCACAGAGTTTTATGTTCTCTCTCTCTCTCTCTCTCTCTCTCTCTCTCTCTCTCTCTCTCTCTCTCTCTGTGTGTGTGTGTGTGTGTGTGTGTGTGTGTGTGTGTGTGTGTGTATGCATGAAATGGAGAGAGAGAAGCTTGCAGGGGTTGATTAGATTCTATTCTTCCACTGCATGGGTCTAAGGGATTGAACTCAGGTCATGAGGTTTCCAGGGTATACCTTTACCTGCTGAGACATTTCAGATCTCTTTGATGATATTCTAAAAGCCAACTACATAATAATCAGGGAATAGTTTTAAAATGAGAAATCCTAAGTCCAATTATAATCCTATTAAATAAAAATCCTAGGCGTCAAATTATAAAGGAACATGTGTGTGTGTGTGTGTGTGTGTGTGTGTGTGTAGATTCAACCCAGGCCTTTAGGCAGGCTAGACGAATGCTTTAGCACTGAGGTAAAGCCCAACTCTAAATGAATACTTTATTGGTTAGCTTAGGTACTCTGTGGTATTAAATTTGTAGAGCTGTAGCAATGACATTGAGGTTATCAGGTGGTATCATTTGTTCATTTAGACCAAGGCTTAGTCCATTGCATGAAGAATCAGTATGTTAGAATGACAGTAGACTGGGTACTTTTGTGAAGTTACCATGCCAAGACTCAGCATGCCTGACTTAAAACCAGGTCAGCTGCACAAGCTAGTTCTCTGGGAACACACCACTCTGACCGATAGCATTTTTCTATCTCAGCACTGTCGGTGTTTCCACAGTGGCCAACACATGCTGCTAAAAGAGCATCAGTGAAAGCAGATATGGGAAGACCATAAGAATGGGCTCCTGAGAGCCTGTGCCAGCTGGTGGAGATCATCACAGGGGAGTCCCCCACAAAGGAGGTCCAGAGGGAAATGTAAACACAGGGCAACGACAGCACAGTATATAAAGAGATTCTATATAAAGGACTAAATACCAAATATATGCCAACCACAAGTTTGTATCAAATCTTAGGATAGTGGTCCAGATAGTTAGGTTGGACTAGGTAGAAAACTGTTTTATCTAAATGTTACTTTACAGATGGAATTCTTGTTAAAATGGACCTGCTACTTCAGCACACTCTAGGGTACGGCCTGGGAGTCGATGCTGCTAACATGCTTCCTGTGGCGCTAAGGACGTTGGTCTGTGGACCAGACTTTCATAAAAAAAAAAATCTCACTGTGAAACCTGCTTTATTACAGATGATTATACACATGATAAATCCATTGTCCAGCACAGACATCATCAATCCATCATATCTAAAAGCTATTCCAGCTGGAGGAGAAGAGAGTCATAACCACTGAAAGAAACCAGAGCTTCTTTTGGCAGCTGCTGTTTTAGAAGTACCAAGTAAGGACTCAGGAAACATCCTTGAAAGGTTAGGTCTGGCTCCTGGGAATTATGAAAGTCAACCTTAGTAATTACAACAAATACAAATCTCCCCTTGTTTACAAAGTGATAGATAGCATTGATATTAAAAGTTGTGCTCTGTACCTATTAGTAGAAGAGCTACTGTTTTTCCACACATGGATAAAGAATGTTTTAAAATTATTTATCTTTTTACATTTATTTCTTTTCTACGTGGGGGTGGTATGGAGTGGGTGGGTATCCATGAGTATGAAGATAAGAAGAAAGTTTGTGTTGTAAATGGTTATCCCTTTCTGCCTTGTGGGTCTAGGGATCAAACTCAGGTCGTCAGGCTTGGTGGTAGGGGCCTGAAGCCACTGAACCATCTTGCTCACTAGGTACATGCTTTTAAAAGTATTTTTATGTATGGTTAAAGATTGTGATAAATGTCTCAACTTTTTTTTCTAAGTCCTGTGCACACCAGGTTTTATTGTCTTCATTCTCAAACAAACAAACAAACAAAAAAACACCAAGTCTCAGTGAGATGATATAACGTGCTCGAGGTCAAGGTGCAGGTAAACTGGTGAATGAAAATGTTTGCTTCTCCTATCTATAAATTGAGAAGTTTGGTCCCCTCTCTCTTCTTCATTTTACTATTGAGTGCCTGGGTAGATAGGTAGGTAGGGGTGTGTGTGTGTGTGTGTGTGTATGTGTGTGTGTGTGTGTGTGTGTGTGTGTGTGTGTGTGTGTGCATATGCATCTATTTGAGTATGTATGAAATGGGAACTGATAAATGGGTATAAGAATAGAAAAGTTTTAAACCCATATTGTTTGTATATTTATATATAAATACAAATCAATATGTTTCAAATAATTCTGACACTATCAAGTAATTATGAACTATAATTTCATTTTGAGATGGGATGACACATCTTTGATCTAGATCTTGAGGCAGGAAGGCACACCCTTTAATCTGGCCTACACCTTCAGCTGCAAGCCTATATCAGTGCAGTGGAAACAGGAAGGGTCCATTCTTTTTCACCTGCTTGCCCTCACCTTGTCAGCTGACAGTTCCTTCACTGGCAGTGGAGCCTACTTCTTCAGGATTCTAGCATATACAGAAGACTGCCTGAGACACCCAGCCTGATGGGACTGAGTAACTACTAGATTCTTGGACTTTCCATTCATAAATGGCCATTGTTGGATTAGTTGGACAGCAGTCTGTAAGTGATTCCAATAAACTCCATATATATATATATATGGAATATATATATATATATATATATATATATATATATATATATATATATTCCATAAGTTCTGTGACTCTAGAGAACCTTGATTAATACAGTACCCCTGCTGTTATATCTCATTAATACGCAAGTCACCAAATCTCTATGAATCATCTAATAGTAGGATAATACCACCTAGAAAAGTGATGGGTGGTTAATGATTTGATCTATATGATCTACAGAGGCCACTGGGGATGATATTGTCCACCATTTTGGTTCATCAGTTACCTATGCACAAATCCACTTCTGGGCAATGTGAAGATCACTGTGGTTATCTGGTAAACCCTCTTTTGGAGGAGATGACTATATAGCTTGGTGCCTGGTTTCATTAAGACTGCTGTATATTATCACTTTACAGACACATCTCATGTATGTGCCAGTATGTGTACTTTCATTCATATCTTTTTGTTCCTATCATACTTTCCTGAATTTCTAAGGAGCTATTCCCTTATCTGGGGAGACAGATTTTTCAGAGCAGAGTTCAATGGCTCAGAAAAGAGGCTTCTGATATACACTAACTATATCCATTTAGTACTGATAGAGAGCACAAAACACGGGTCTGGACTTCATTATCCTATTTTTTCCTAGCTATATTCTACAAACTTGCATAAGCTTCAGTAGGCACAAACTTTGCCAGAACCTTGGAAGGATGTGCAATGATGTAATATGGACACACCATGAGCATCATGGTGTCATCGTCACCCCTCCAGATGGGGAACAGCTGACTGGTAAAGCTGCCATCACTTCATTTCCCTTAGCTTTGTCCCTTTAGAAGTGGCCTCTCTCAGTCCCAGGTAGTTGTTGAAATCGGCTTTATTTTTCTGCCACTTCGAAAGCAATCAACTTGTCTATGAAAATCATCCTCCATTGTCAAGGCAACAATAGCCCTTGCAACCTCCTTTCTGTCTTCAAGTAGAATTCAAAAGGCACCAGTTCCTTCCAATTCTGGAGGGGAAGAAAAATCGGGTGAGACTCTGCCTCTGAAGTGCTGGGTAAAGTACCCTGTCTTTCTTCCTTTCCTCCTTCTCCACAAGATACATAACTGGCCCTTCCTTCTTGGGAAATTCTCAAGGGGACAGAATTGACAACTTATGAATTCCTTTGACCAACTTTCTCCTTACAGCACACTACACTTCAAGATTTGAGAGCTCTTTCTTTAGTAAACATTGGCTCCAGAGAATGACACCCTGTGATTGTGACATGTCACTAAATTGAGAAACAAAATGTTGCTTGAAAACTAGTTTTCATGAGTATAGTGCTAACTCTTGGAGGCAGAAACTCCATGTTTCCCTTCCAGATAATTCTGTGATATACCTCGTCAAGTAGGGGCACTCCTTCAAGAGTGAAGTACACAGTACGTGTGAACAAAAGTTTTACAGTAACAATGGCCTGAATTTGAATCTCTCTTTTATCCCTTATCACTAAAGAGTTCCAAAGGCAGGTTATTTGACCCAGTTTCCTCATTTGTAAAATTAGGGTTTTGATAAAAATTACTTCCTCATAATGTCTTGTAAGGATGAGGAGAGGTAAAGGCTATAAACATGCATGATACAGAAGTCTATAGATGATCTACTGTGATTTGGCAAATCCTAGGCAGCCTTCTCTGAGTCACCCATTAATTCAATAAATCCTTATTCAATGCCTGTGCTGTGCAGAAAACATTCCTGTTTTGCTGACCCTCATACTGCTTCATACACCTTGGAAGATTCATAGCTTAAACACCAACACAAGCTCCCCATACAGTTGTGATGACAGTGAGTTCACTGAAGGAGCCACCCTTCCTAAGGCAAATGCTGTTTTCAGCAAGTACAACCTCTGCTGCCAGAGTCATCAAAGTTGGTTTGTGAGAACACTGCAGACCATGCTGATGTCCTCACACCTACCAAGCCCCACTTGGTGAAGTGCTTCGCTCTGCAAGCACTGCTTTGATTTGGTAGCCATATTTCAATGTCCTCATGGTGAAAAGTCTGGAATCTGCTTTGATTTGGTAGCCATATTTCAATGTCCTCATGGTGAAAAGTCTGGAATCTGCTTTGATTTGGTAGCCATATTTCAATGTCCTCATGGTGAAAAGTCTGGAATCTGCTTTGATTTGGTAGCCATATTTCAATGTCCTCATGGTGAAAAGTCTGGAATCTGGTGGATCTGTGCAAAGCTGTGGTTACAGAAAAAGAAATTAGAAAGGAAGAAAGCACAATGGCTGTCTGTGAGAAATATGAAGGAAGATGATGTTAGCTATATTTTCAGTTGATGATGCTCCACTCTCTGGGATCTGGTCAAAAAAGTCCTTTTCAAAAGGAGGTCAGCTCTTCTACCAAATGATTTCAGGTAGTATTTGTTCATTAAGCCAACTGATGGGAAAATACACTTCTCAAGATGAAAACACATCTCTCTGATAAATTGATGCCATAAAAGTTGCCCCCTTCTCCCTTCTCTCTCTCAAAGCCCTTTCCAATGTTTCAGAAGGAGAATGCTGCAAGACAAGAATTCCAGAAAGCAAACAGAGCTTGGGTATGTTCTAGGAAGTGATGTCAGTCAACTGTCAGAGAAGTGGTAGTAGTGATGTGGTGATGTGATGAAGGTACACTTACCACGCATTTATCATGAGCCAGGCCTGTGCTAGCTTTTATAAAATGCTATGTTGACTTGATTCAGTCATTGTTTTAGGGAACATAGTCAGTGGATGCTTGGAAAGGTTCAGGATCTGAAAAGTCTAATCCAGTTGTTGAGATTTTTTTTCAGCCATATACATTCAACTATTTTGTTTTTATTCATGTTTTTAATCCCATAGTTAGTGTACTGGTGTACTGGTTAAAAATGGGGTTCTGAAACCAGGGTGATGAAGATGTTATCCCTGTTTGGTTACTTTCTAGTTGGGTAGCCTAGGGCAAGTGATGTAATGTCTGTGGGCTTCCATTTCCACACAGTGAGAGCGATGCTGTGGTTCTGTTACAGGGACCCGTACAATTAAATGTTTGTCCTCGGCCATAGCATCTTGTCTGAGTTTGAATTTCTCCCATATCATAGCACAGAGACTTATTCTAAGACTGTAGTTTAGGGCTGGGGAGATGTTGGACTGGGCAAAGGGTCTGCTTTGTCAGCCCAGGGACCTGAGTTTGGATCAAAAGCCTCAACACCCCGCCTTGAACACCTCTAGTACCTCCTCCGCCCAGTGCAATCAGGCACTGCTTTAGCTGAGGCTTCCCAGAAGGGAGCTTCTGAGACAGAGGTTATACAAAGAGAGTTCAGCCCAGGAGGAATAACGTGGAGAACAGCATCCCTCATGGGAAAGGAAGGAGGGATGAGTAGGGAAGAAAGGAGAGGCTGACCCACTGGACACTGGAGGGAACTGTCCCAGCATTAGAGGGAAGGAGATCCTCAGATCTGAAGTGGGAACAGGGCAGTTCTTAGTGTCAACCACAGATAGAAACCAAATGTCCCTGGCAAGCCTTGACTCAGAGCAGAGATGAATGGTGCAGAAAAATGATCTCAAAGCAGTTGTGTGTGTGTGTGTGTGTGTGTGTGTGTGTGTGTGTGTGTGTGTGTGAATCTTTACTCCTTCCTGTCTGATTAGTATCTAGTCTCAGACTTGCAATTAGTTACTGCTGTATATAGATAGATGAATTCATAGACACATAAGCGGCCCTTCTACTCATGACCAGTTAGTTAATAGACATCAAGTGAACAAATTCTTCAGTAAATAACTGACAGAGGGCCAAAAAGAAAGGTGCATTGAGCTAGGACCTGTATTCCCTATTCCCAACTGGTGAAGTTCAGGTGGGAGAGTCACAGATACACACACACACACACACACACACACACACACACACACACACACACACACATCTTAAAGGAAGTTATGGGGCTGATGATGCTTCCCACAAGAACTACAAACTAACAAAATCCCTGGTATCAAGCAGGAGACATCTCTTGTAGAATGTCTGGCCAATGTAGTCCAAGTGATTCTCCAAATGGTATAGACTACAGCTGTTGCCCTTGGTTGCCTCAGACATCGATGGTAAGCCCCCATTGACGGAAGACATCACACACTTAGGACATCAGATGGATAATTCGAGCTAGACCTATCCTAAAAGCCTCTTTCCTGTGGTCTAGGTTTCATTGTGCCAGAAAATACTAAGTTAGCTGCCAAGGAGGGATACAATGAATAGTCCTACCCTGGCTGTGACATCCATGAACCACCACAATGACCAGCATGGCAGGATATCCATCGAAGTGCAGTAAGTGGCACTCATGTGCTAATGGTAACAAAGCCATTTAATTAGACTTAAGCCTGCTCAACAGAAGGGAGACCATGTCTAGTACTAGGAACCTAGCCAGCTTCCTGGGGCTGGTGAGATCATGGGTCTTAGGAGACAAGGGATGGAAAGACTATATAAAAGCCTGACTATCAGGAAGTCTGCTGAGAAACAATCTCTCCCAGAAATGGTTGCATCAACACGATCTGAACAATGGTGATATCAGCAGACATGCTGAAGTGGGCGGGGCCACAGCCCTGGACAAGGAACTACAGGCAGCTGATAACTGGTGAGAGAAGGGGAGTCTCCCAGGGACGAGCTTCCTAATTGGTTGTCCAATACAAAGTGGTCATCCCTGAAAAAATACACACACAAAAATGGGTTCAGCCGACTTATATATTTGAGAGTGCATGAGAGGGACTGGAAATGCTGCAAGCCACAGGAAATGTGATGGAATCCGGCTACTATCACAAAAACTACTACTTGGAAAGGCCAAGGACTTTTCCGAAGGTCAAGCCATGGCTCAAGTCTTGCTGATATTTTAGCTTTTGTATATATATTAGCTAGTTCCTACAATGATTTTCTTGTATGCTATGTGTGCTCCCAAGAACTTCTAACAGTGTATTTACCTAAAATACCTATCAAGCATCCAAGGGTGAACAATCTCCTGAACTAAGGTAACACCTTTATGGGAACAACGCCTGTCTCTAGGTCAGGCAGATAACTTTATTTCTTGTGCAATTGAAGCTGAGACCCTCCTTTCTTACACAGCCTTAGTAGTATTTATACTAACATTATAGACTCCTAACATTTTACCTAACCACTTCTAGGAATGTAGACTGAGCACATAAATCCCCTTTTTCTTGATATACTAACCAATCATTAGCTCTCAGTTGACTTCCTCCTTTACCACTCCCTTTTTGGGTTGAAAAAGAAAATCTGATGGTCACTCCTTGAAGAAAACTCTTGGCTGCCTTTATGACCCTGTAAGAATTCAAGCCTGGTGACCTTGCTCAGCCAGAGGATTGCTATTGCTTGGTTTTATAACTGAATACCTGAGAGATGAGGGAGCTGAGAGGTATAAGAAGACTTCGAGGAGGATTTTGACTAGAGAACTTGAGGATGAGACAGAGAAAAGAGAATAGAAAAACTAGATGGGTAAGAACTGGAGAAAATGAACTAGATGGGGAAGAACTAGATTGAAGGGCTAGAAGAGAGTACTAGACAAACGAGATGGAAGATGAGGAAGAGCCAGATGGGGAAGAACAAGATGAGAAAGAAGGAGATGGGAGAGGAACTAAGATGGGAAGGAGCTAGATGTGTGGTGGTATTGTGTTCCCCAACATATTGTGCACCCTAATAAATTTATCTGGGGTCAGAGACCAGACAGCCAATAGATACAGAGCCAAAAATGGTGGCTAGAAAATGGGTCAGAGCAAGCCATAGCAGAAGCTGGGCGGTGGTGGTGCACACCTTTAATCCCAGCGCTTGGGAGGTAGAGCTAGGTGGATCTCTGTGTGTTCAAGGATACAGCCAGCATGGAGACATATGCCTTTAATCCCAGAAAGCAAGCCTTTAATCCCAGGAAGTGATGGCAGAAATAGATATATAAGGCGTGAAGACCAGAAACTAGAAGCATTTTGGCTGGTTAAGCTTTTAGGCTTTGGAGCAGCACAGTTCAGCTGAGATTCATTCTGGATGAGGACTCTGAAGCTTGCAGTCTGAGGAAACAGGATCAGCTGAGGATCTGGCAAGGTGAGGAAACTGTGGCTTGTTCTGCTTCTCTGATCTTCCAGCATTCACCCCAATAACTTGCCTCGGGTTTGATTTTATTAATAAGACCTGTTAAGATTCCTGCTACATAGACGGGGCAGAACTAAGAAGAGAGAATTAAGATAGAACCTAGAGGGGACAGCAGATAAATGCAGAGAGAAATCAGGAAAGAAAGGAGCTAGGCATGAGAGCAGAATAGAAGCTGTATAAAGAGAGAACTGACTCAGAATGATAAAGTGTATGGACTAAGGAGTTTAATGTACATAAATTCATTTCATATCATCAAAGATTAAATAATCAGCTGGTTTTAGATTCTTCTTAGACCCTGGGAGGGGACTATTGAGGGGCTAAACCCCCATAGTCTCCATTATAGAAGAAGGAAAGGGGGATTATAATGTAGTTATATTTTTAATTAAAATGTATAAAACCAAGAAAATGTTTAAATTTCTTAATGTAAAAATTATTTTTTTACTTCAAAGTATTTATTTTTACAAAATTATTCATTTACTTTATGTGTTTAAGTATGTTGCCTGCATATAGACATGTGTACCACATACATGCTTGATTCCTGTGGAGACCAGAATAGGGAGTCAGATCCCTGGGACTGGAGTTACAGATAGATTAGAGTCATTATGTGGGTGACAGCAAAGGAACCTAGGCCTTTGGGAAAACAGCCAGAGCCCTCAACCACTGAGCCATCTCTTTGGCCCCCAAAATATTATTTCATATACCAAGTGTGACTTAAAAAAACAACTGCTTGAGGCAATGAACAAAATTAAAAAGTGATTCTCTAAATAGGGACCTGGAAGCCATATTAACTGACTGTTGGTGAAGGTGAGTGAAATATTGTGCTAGATGGGTAAAGGGGGTGTGAACCCTGATTTGACAGAGCTTCATATCTATATGGAGATAAAAGACACACACAAGTGAACCAGAGGGCTGAGAATATTGATTGTCAGTCCCCAGACTTCAGAGATCATGGAAATCATAAGGGATCTCAAGGGAAGCAGATGGATTCATACCTTTAGATATTAGATGAGTGTTTCTCAAGCTGTGGGTAGCCGACCCCTTTGGGGGTTAAATGACCCTTTCACAGGGATCACCTAAGACCATTGGAAAACACAGATGTTTACATTATGGCTCATAGCAGTAGCAAAATTACAGTTACGAAGTAGCTACAAAAATAACTTTACGGTTGGGAGTCACCACAACATGAGGTACTGTATTAAAGGGTAGCAGCATTAGGAAGGATGAGAACCGCTGTTCTAGACAGAAAGAGAAGGAGATGGGGCATCAGGGGAAAGGGAAGCCCAGCCAATGCTGGGGATGTCTCTGAGTGTGAAGCCACTGGTCCAACCTGCTGAAGGGAACTAGAGGGGACTGGCTTGTGCTAAGAGGAAACTGAATGAAGATTTTAACTTCTTTTAAAGACCAGCTGTTCTTTATCCAGGTAGTGACAATGATGTTTGACATGTATTGGTTTCTGCCCTCTGTGGAGCACAGTGCCACACTCTTGTGTTGCTTGGCATTTCCTGGCGGGTATGTTCCTTCTCTCCAGATACTGAGGCCAACAACAGACCAAATAATCAGTTCTGTATGAGTCCAGCTTGGTGAAATGGGGGATTTATTGGAGTTATTTACATGGGAATGAATGACAAGAGTAAGTCATCACCAAGAGGCCCACCTCAGCGTAGGTGAGGACTCATGAAACCTCCATCTCTAGCGCCTCCAGCATAGCCTGCAGGTGGCTGCACCGTCGGAGTCTTCTGTCCCACAGCAGTTAACTATCTATACGTCCTTGAGCAGGTGTCTGGTGAGCTTTCTACGTCTCCTAGGCTTCTGTGCCTTCTAGTTCCTTGTCTCATGAGCCTAGAACAACTCCTCACCAACTCTACAGCGGCTCTCAGGAGGGGAAATTTGAATCTGGGGAAAGAGTTCTAGCACACCTTATCTAAGTGTGCTCTTGCAACTAACAAGTAACCGAGTTGATGGTTAAGTCAGTGGCAGGGCCTTGCATATTGAGCTGTTGTAAACAAAAGTTTTCTGAAATTTGAAAGAGAAAAATTGATTGAGAAGATTCTATTTTTACAGAAGAAAAACATTGAAGAGTGACAGGTTGACATTTTTTTTTTTTTTTTCTCCAGAGACCAGGTACTAAGCAGAATGGGGATTCAGGTCCCCAAGAGCCACACACTGACTCTTCCGGAGGAGCTCTGCTATGGGAGAAGGTGAGACCTCTGTACTAAGGTGGCATTGTGTCCATGAGCTTAAGGAAAAGACCTTTCCTCATCCACCCCCTACTGTCCCTAATGCAGCAAGTATTATTGCCAAAGAAAGAAAGAAGATGCTCTGGAAGATAAAGGACCCTGCTGGGCAAACTAGAAAACCTGAGCTGATTTCTAGATCCCAAGGTAGGAGAGAACCAACTCCCAAAAGGTGTCCTGTGATCTCTACACATGTGCATGCATACACACACACACATACACACATACACACACACACACACACACACACACACACACACACACACACACACTACAATGCCACCCACTACTACTACTACTACTACTACTACTACTACTACTACTACTAAATAATTTTTGACAGAAATAACCCAATACTTGAACAAGGTACTCAATATGAAATATTTTGACAGTCCAGTGAAAAATAAATAAAATCAGAAGCCAGTTGCTCCAGGAAACACCCGAGTTCTTTGAACCAGGTCAACAGACCACAGAACACCCTTGCATGGGTGGGTGAGGACAAATCTTTTAGGAGTCCTTCACCATGAGCATTGCAAGAGAACAAGCTTGCTGCTACTTAATTCATGGTCTGCTACGGAATCTGCTTTATGCGTTAGTTTAGTTATTCCTCACCTGGACTATTGTTGGTGTCTTGGCAGGCTCTCTATTCATCTGTCATGCCTTTACTGTCTATTCAAAACACAGAGACATTTATTTTCTTCATCTTACCAGCTGTAATTCTCAAACTACCCTTTATGTAGGCAATTATATCAGCTTTCTGTTTCATCAGAGAATTCAATTTAAGATTTTAGTGCCAGTGGTTAAAATACTTACTTCATACATAACTTGAAGTTTGTATGGTCTTAATTCACATTTATGTTTCTGTTCACACTTTGCATTCTTTAATTGATTTATTTGTTAGCTGTACCATCTGCAGATTTTAGATACCGCGCTTTCACAAATGACTTTCCCCGATTCCTAAAGCTGTTTGGAAAACTATTTCCCTACCTTATTACAATTAAAGCTGCACTACTTCCTCATCCTCCAGAGTTGCACATCTTTATAGCAGTATCTTCCTGTGTCTTTGTCTGGTTATATTGTTACAGGTTTGGGTATATACAGCCATCATTTTTAATTATAGAGAAGTTTTGTACAACATAAGCAGAAGACCCTGAATTTGAAGTTTGTTATAAGTACCATGAAAATTTTACATTTCAGGAGACTAAAGTCAGTCTGTTAACTGGTTTTTTTTTTGGGGGGGAGGGGGAATTTATGAAAGTGAAATCCAAGGGCTGGTCTAGAGTCAGTATGAATGAGTGACTGACTCTCTTCTAACTTGTGTTCCAGAATTTTGACGTTCTCTTCTAGGTACACACATTTCTTGCCTGCTGCTTAGAGTCTGTGATCAATGGTAGTTAGAAAGTAAATTAAGAATCCAGGTGGATTACCTTGTCAGTGTAAAACAAGCTGTGGCCATGTTCAGCTTGGAACTGGGAACAAAGAGAAATGCAGTCTTTCTTTGGACTCCACTTGACCGGTACAATATTTTAAGTGCCACAGCTGCTTAGAGGAGAAGGACCCTGCAACAATCATGCTTTTGCCTAAAAATGTTGCTTGTTGAATGGCGTCATCTTTTGTTTCAATTGGTGGTGGAAGTGTGGATGGAAAGAAAGAGTATCATTAACAAACTGTCCAGCTGGACATACGGCTCAGCAGTTAAGAGCACTGGCTGCTCTTCCAGGGGACCTGGGTTTGATCCCCGGAATCCATATGCTAAACTCCAGTCCCAGGGGATCCTATGCCCTCTTCTGGCCTCAGTGGGACACTAGGCACACATATGGTGCATAGACATACATGCAGGCAAAACACCCATACACAAATTAAAATAAGACTTAAAAACAAAATCCAAACCTCCAACCCCCAAACACTGGTATGCATAGGTGAGTTTCAGATTTCTGTCTTCTCGGAGTTCTTTGCTCTAGACACTAGCTGGCTCTCAAGATTCTTTCCATGTCTACAAACCTAGATATGGCAATGGCTCTTAACTCCGGATTCATGTGGAGCTCACCAGAGGAATTGGAAAGCCCACTGAAATCTGGATCCCACCCAGGTTTCTGATTTAATTGGTCTGAGATATGGCTTTGGCATAGAGACTTTTAACATTTCCCCAGTGGGTTCTAATATGCAGTTGAGGTTGAGAGATGCCAAGAAAACACTAAATCCTCAAAGCCAGAACTCCAAGCGTGGTCTCATACGCTTTATATTATGCCACTCCGACCATTATTGCAACTTCTCCTATTAAAATACTTTCAAGAGTTTTCAGTCAACTGCTTAGACTGCTGTCCACTCTCAGTGGCAGATCACCTGGAAAACTTGTCAGATGTACAGATTTTTAGAAGTCCACTTCAGCTTGCGATTCAGTGCATTTGTGACAAATCCAAAAATACGCATATGAAAAAGTACAACTCCAGTGATTCCTGTGTGCACTTGTACGCTGCTTCAAAAACACACCTAACAGGAACATGTAAACAGGCACAGGCTGGCCTAACCAAGGGCACACTACTCCATGGTTTTGTGTTCCAGTCGTTAAGACGATTAACCCACACTTTAGACCCCAGAGAAAATATAGGCTTATTTGATCTTTGATAGTTCTCTAGCAATTATTTGAACGCATAATACATTTTGGTGGAAATAAGACTTTGGGGGGAAAGAATGACTCTCTCACAACATTTTGTAGTGTCAATCTGTATAAAAATATAAATAACAAAGTACGCAATAAACCTAATAACTAGTTTTTAAAAAGTGACAAAAGAGGGGGTTGGGGATTTATCTCAGTGGTAGAGTGCTTGCCTAGCAAGTGCAAGGCCCTGGGTTTGGTCCTCAGTTCTGGAAAAAAAAAGAATTCAACATTCTTGTGTTAAAAAAGAAATTCTCCCACTGAGAATGTTTTCAATTTTTTTTTTTTTTTTTTAAATAACCCTTGACACTTCTGTGTTTTAGAGGATTAGAGAAAAATTTGAAGTATCCAGTATGTGAAAACATCTTAAGGATGCCTAGGGTAACTTACACCTTGAGGCTTCAGGATAAGCACGTCTTTTAGTTTAAGGATAAAAATCCCCTCTGTCTAGCATATGCTGCAGGGGGAATTTAGGGAAAGAAAATGAATCACTCAAGCTGGAACTACATCAAAATGTCAAATTAACACATTTTGGCTTGTAACGGTGCCATGGGATGTAATGTCTGAATGATCAAGGCTGGGGGGTGCCAAGTCATTTAAAGATAATGTCCTTACCAGTATGCTGGAACACTCAGTGGTTTTTTGTTTTGTTTTGTTTTGTTTTAACTCTGTCCTATCTAAGGAAGACCTGACAAGTTCACATTGTAATGAACTGCAACAGCTGCAAGAAAAGAGCTGCAGAGGAACACTAGTACAGACATCTGCAAACACAGAAAACGAGAAGACATTGCCCATGGCGGTGGACGATGCAGCTGGCTTTCTGTAAGTGTTTTGGGGGTTGTGAAGGTTAGACAGCTTCCTTTATTGTGTCTGAAATGGTATAACAATGAATGAAGTCCATCACTATCTGTGGTTACCACGGTTTCTTTTTCAAAATATTCCTGTTTGGTCTTTTCTTCTGTAATCCTTGTTCCCTGGGGAGTGTGCTTTTCTATGACACCCACACCCAAGTCCTGGCTACAGACAGGTTTATAACATGGGTTAGTTCAACTGCAGTACCCATGTACACAACAGATCCATTTGTTGGTTTTATTACTCAAGGGTTTTGAGTCTATTGTGAGGATTTTTAATCTAAGAGTGAATAAGCCTCTCAACTTTTGAGGTCAGGATATAGAAAAGATGTCCAGACCATAGAGGAGCATTGTTCCCACCATTTGGAGGATCCCTGTCTCTACTGAAAGAAAACAGAGAAGACATTAACAGGAATTAGGGTGGCCCAAGTAACGTTGTAGGCATCAGATCTGGGCTGTAATTCTTGATACTTTAGTAAATGCAGATTTTTCATTTTTTTGCCACTGTAAGGACTAGTAAACCCCTTTTGTAGGATTAACCTGTTTTGAACTGAGTTTCTAAAATTCCCAAGCAAAATTCTAACCTAGAGCATAATATCAACAAATGTCATACATCATTTCACAGGTGAGAGAACAGGTAATCTTGCCTAGGGACATATATTACAATAAAGTCCCTTTCTTTGGACTTTAATCTATTGGTGTGTTCTCTCTAGAAAAGGCAGAACTGGAGAGCTAGTGAGGTCTGCATTTAATAGCCCCCACCACACTCACAAATGATCATCACAGGGTCACTTGTAAATGAGTAGAGTAGCCCCAGTTCTGAGAGAGCATGCGCAGTTGCCCATAACTTGAGGCTACAGATCTACAGCAATGTAACTATACTCATTTTGCTCCACCAGAGATATTTTTTATATATTCAAAGCCTAAAGCATGCAATTTCTACCTTCCTTCCAAGAGCTAGATTTGTGGCACCATTAATGATCTAAGTGGCTGAGTAGGATATTTAAAACACCCAAACCCTAGATCAAAACCTTTTACTACCATAAGTTATAAGGAAAGAAATACTAAATTTAACAAGTGTCATTATTACTAGTGGCCAGCATGGGCCATACATACATTTCCTGGTTCTTAGCATCTTATTCAAGAATGAAATAAAAATTCCATACAGACTGGAAAGTAGCAAGGAAAGTTTATTCAAAGAGAAGTGATAGATTATGCCAGAATACATGCAGTGAAGACACCCAAGGGCCCTGATAATTTGACAGTTTAGGCCTTCCTAGTCTAAGCCAGATCTGGCCCCCTTCTGCCTTCCTGGTATAACTGAATAGTCTAAGTCTGATGGTCATTAAAAGGAAGAGAAATTTATTCCATTATTCAGAGAGGGTGTGCATGCAGCTTGGATGCAAGTAGGGATCCTATGTTGCTAACAGCTTGCTAGGTAAATTATTCAGAGGGACGTGCATATACCACATATACAGGTATGCTCTCAGACTTCCAAGTGTTTTTTTCAAAGAGAGGTCTAAGCCAAGTAGAGCTCAGGTTAATATTATTCTCTGTGTATACATGCCTCATTGTATTGTCAGTACAATAGTATACTAAAGTCACAATGTCACAAAGGTAAATGGCATACAGACTATGCTGCATATGAAAACCTACAGAAATCCTGAGTGTCTAGACAAACCATACTATCCTTAGGTACGGTGGAGTAGCACACTAAGTGAGACTTTGGTCTACATTCTTCTCTGTGTCAGAGTTTCATACAGTTGCTTTTGCCCTGCAACATGAAGAGCTTCCCCTGTGGTTCTCACCAACAGTGGGCTTGCCCAGAACTGCATCAGCAAAAGTAAACTTAACTCTTCTTAGAGTCTGTCCCCCGCTACTGGAGGCAATCTGTCTGACTCAGGATGGAATATACAGTTTTGATCAAGCACTATTTGTACAAGCTATACATTCAGAAGGTTCAAAAGTGTAGACAATGAAAGGTCAGTACATTTTGAACTGAATCCCAACCACCCATTCCCTTTCCCAGAGGAAGCTGGTTACTATTTCTTATGTAATCCTTTGGAAAAACTTAACTCACAAGCAAGAGTCAAATGCAGAATTGCCACAGTCAAGTCAAGTCAGGCTGGAAAGCCTGTCACAGTCAGACCTGTAGACTGCAAATGTACTTGTCTTAAAGCAGTTATTTGGAACCTGTGGGTCATGACCCCCTGGGGGGTGTCAAACAACCCTTTCACAGGGGTCAACTAAGATCATCTTCATATCAAATATTTACATTACAATTCACAACAGTAGCAAAATTACAGTTACGAAATAGCAACAAAATAGTTGTGTGGTTGAGGGTCACCACATGAACTGTATTGAAGGGTCGCAGCATTAGGAAGGTTGAGAACTACTGTCCTAACAATAGTCTAGATTAGAACTCTTTAAAGTGCAGTGTATGGAAACATACTTGGGGCTAGGATGTCACTGACAGGCAGTCCCCTGCTACTAGGTCCAAGGCAGGTGGCAGCTAAGCGCGAATCTGTGACCAGACTGTATCTTCTTCAAATGGCCTCTCTCATTCTAATTCAGAAAAATACTTGAAGAACCTGATAAAAGTGATTGAGCAACAAAGTATTTTCTTATTCTAACTGGTTTGAAAACAAATTGATATGTAAAATAAATGGTATTTAAATAAAAGAAAATAAAGGAAAAAAACTGAATTAAGAAAGGAGCTTAGGTAGTAATATATTTTTAATTTTAATGAATTTCTTTCAGAGATAAACTTTGGTTGGTATTTTAATACACTAAAATATTTATCCTTTGCCTCTCTTTGAAAAGGGTAACTAAAACAAGCAACAACACTGGTTATGTTTAAAAATTTATTTATTAAACTATATTTTGCCTTTAAAAAGCAATTATTCAATTCATGAAGATTAACCAAAACTCACACCCTATCAAAGGCTATTACAATAATCTTCTATAGAACCAAGGGCATTAAACAAACAAACAAACAAAGCCAGTGAAAACTTTAAAGTGGAAACAGGAACTTTAGAGTTAGCCAGTAAAATAAAGAGATAAGTAATCCTCCTCAAAGGATTATTCCTGAGGGGGAGATCCAATTGTATCACAGGAGTAGTGCAAGAGATTTAAGTATCAGTTTAGTTCCTCATTGCCAACATGGCATTTATGTCCCAGATGAGATTCCGTAATTGATCCATAATCTGCTTCAGCTGTTGATTCTTCTGTTTGAGTTTCTGTGAAAACAAAAGGATTTAGCAACACTGTGAAATGAAATACACAATGATGTTAAAAGACTGGACTGTAGTAAGTTAGGCCCCTAGTGATCCAGACAGAAGTTAACCCAAACATTCCTACATAACAAAAGCTCCCTGTCTCAGTTACTTCCTATTGCTGTCATAAGACTCCATGACCAAGGCATCTGGGAGAAGAATTTACCTGGGGCTAACCGTTCCAGAGGGTTAGAATCCATGACTATCAGCACCCATGACAAGCATGGCGAGGAGCATGGTAGCAGGGAGGCAGACATGGAGCAGGGGCAGTAGTTGGCAGCTCACATCTTGAGACAACCACTACCAGGTAGGTAAATAGGTAGAGACAGACAGACAGACAGACAGACAGACAGACAGACAGAGACTAGGAATGGCTTAAGTCTTGTGAAACCTCAAAGCCCATCCTTAGTGGACACCTCCTCCAACAAGGCCATACTCCTCAAACAGTTTTTACCAACTAGGGGCTAAATATTCAAATACATGAGTCTATGGGGGCCATTCTCATTGAAAACATCACAGCTTCTACCCTTTTCTGATCACACAGTCCCTTACAGATGCCCTGATTTCTAACTTAGCTCTACAGAGGCCTCTGGCCCCTGCCCCCATCCTATCATAAACTATGTGACACATTTAATTGTGATAAATCTAGTATTTAGATGCTGTAAGGGAAGTGGAACATAATGGTTAACATTATACTTTCCATTCAGATGTTATGGTTGATCAAATGCTCAGCTCTGTACCAATTATAAGTGGAGGACACTGGCCAAATTGTTTAACCTCAAACCAGAAGGATGAAGGCAATCACTGACTTTATACCTCGTAAGAGTTCATGGGAGAATCAAATGATATGACTTGCTTAAAATATTACAGTTGTCTGACAGAGAAGAAAGCATTTGGCACTTGATGACAGGCATATAAGCCGCCAATATAAAAAACATAATACAATGGCCCAGGCAAAATCAGCCTTCCAGAAATGCACCAGAAATTACTGCCCTTAGATGAAGCACAGCCTACTTCTAATTCTAGAAATGAAAAGAAAGTGGCCTGGTGACAAGGAAGACTCCCCACAGTAAGGGTTATGCAGGCCTTGTGCATGCCCCTGCATCTCTACTCCTGGGCTCCACTAGAATCCTTTCTTCAAGTTCTATGTGATAAATATCAGCTTAGACAACATGTGACACAAACCGAGATACTGGTTAGCATCCTTACAAGTTATAATAATAATTATTATTATTCAGTAACACTTGGAAAACATTAAATTCAAAGATATAATATTTTAATTAGATTATTTTAAAAATACTCTATTTAATTGCCTCCAGGTAAACTATTATATGTACACTAGGAAGAGGTCTAAAGTATTATTACTTCATTAAAAAGCAAGCTGAGATTAAGTAAACTGCTTTTATTACTTGTATCTAGACTCAGAAGTCACAAACAGGAAGAAGGTCACTAAAAGGGACATTAAACACTTTCACTAGGAAGCACAGAGGCAATTACAGATACTTTAATAGTCCTAATGAAACTGGTTAAATTAAATTCATGTTTGAAAACAGGATAGCACAAGATGCAGATGAACCGCCCAACTGCACAGCACACAGGCCTTGACTCTCTCAGGGCTTGAAAAGGTCTCCGGCAAAGAGGACTGACATATTGAGTCTCTTTGATTAGGTTTTCAGGTGACCCAACCCACGTGACTACGTGGTAGTCAGTCAGTAAAGTGGTGTGCATATTGTCTAATTCAGGGGCAGATGAGGATGCACTTTCTTACCACAGAGACCAAGACAGGGACACTTCACCTTGACATACACCGATGGTAGCATTACACTGGTAGGCTGGCAATCACAGCCTTCACCTCTGTAACCTGTTATTTGATCTCAGACTAAATTGCCCCCTCAGTTGCTCACGTAGGAATGGGCTAGAGCTTAAGGTCCTGTCAACCATGCTTTCTGTGCACCCACCCAGAAGGCGATGATGATCCGCTACACAGACCTGTGACCGAAAAGTATTGAGTCTGAGCTAGTGAAATGACGCATGGCTTCACAGTGGTTCCAAGGCGGCTGCTCTTTATGCGCAAGTCTATGGCACATCAATGAATCATCACTTCTAGCTGTGAAATACTTCAGCTACCATAGTTTTTGTTTTCATTCCAGCTATATAAAAAGGAGCTATCAAGAAAGTATAAAAGGGGCCGGGCAGTGGTGGCGCATGCCTTTAATCCCAGCACTCAGGAGGCAGACACAGGCGGATCTTTGTGAGTTCGAGGCTAACCTGGGCTACCAAGTGAGTTCCAGGAAAGGCACAAAGCTACACAGAGAAACCCTGTCTCCAAAAAAAAAAAAGAAAGAAAGAAAGAAAGAAAGAAAGAAAGAAAGAAAGAAAGAAAGAAAGAAAGAAAGAAGGAAAGAATAAAAGGATGAAGAGGAATATGAATTGATATTTTCTTTTAAAAATCGAATTTCAAAAGTGGGGCACAGTTGTTCACACCTGCATTCCCAACATCTGAGATGCTGAAGCAGGATGAGTGCTGCACGTCCGAGCTGAGCTTGAATTACACAGTGAGTTCAACACCAGCTAGAGCTACACTCTGGGGCCCTTTCTCAAAAGATAAATTATTAATCAATCAATAATCCGAACAAGTAAGTTTTAACATATCTTCAATAGAATTACTTTGAGACGTTTCAGAACCTCAGCACCAAGTAGGAGGCAGGCACAGCCAGACTGTATCTGTAAGGTGACTGGTAGCGGATACGGAGATTCACAAGGCAGATCCTGCCTCCGACAGAAACGGTCAGCCGATGAAAGTATGGGATCTCAACAGGTTAGTGGTGAGGAAGACGTGAAAGGACTTGGCTGAGATGATGGATAATGGAGACTATTAAAAGTCAGTCCTGGAGGGCCCAAAATACAATTAAGATGGAATGCAAAGGCTAGCTGTGTATGTGAAGACAAAGGGGCAGGAGCGGGACTTACTTCAGTTTTAGAGACAGCTGACAACTACCCCAAACTAAGTAAACCTGATGAACTAGTCTGGCCTTCACACTGTCTATAAAACTCGGGAGGAGCAACCAGAAGAAATAAAATCATGTTCTTTATTATAAACAGTATCCAAAATGCATTTGGATACTGTTTATAATAAAGAGGGCCCCTTGTTGGCACCATCACTGGGTAAATGTGAAGCCTCCCAGTAAGACTGCTTTCAGGAGTACTTATTTGCAAATATGAGTTCTAATATGCTGGTCTCATAAGCTCCTAAAAATTAAAAGTGTGAAAAAGAATGGGGGCTATTTCTAAGCTTACATCAAAATCTGAGCAATACTTTCTTTTTAAGTGTAAAACAAAATATTTGGGTAGTTTTACTCAAAAAAGAAAGTTTTAAGGAAAAAGTACCACACAGGTAAACTATCTGGAGGCAAAGCACGCCGAGCAACTGTCGACAGTGAAGCTGACAGCCATGCTTATTAGTGGTTAAATTGTAAATACATTTTCATGACACGATATAACATTTAATGTATACAATCTTGCCACTGATTGATTTTAACAGGGGATGACAGCTGCTATTTTCAAAATCCATCAGCTGTGCATAATTTGTTCCATTAACAGGTGAGCATGTAAATAGAGTAGGTCCTTACAAAGGACATTTATGCTAAGTCATACCATGTAATTTAATATTCATATAAAGGCTGTGACACTTGAGAAAAAATGCTTTAATTTCCAAATGCTTGGACTCGATTACATGTCAATCTTTTGATATTACCCAGTACCTCTTTCAATCTCATTTCTCATCAACAGAACACTGTTCGGCAAAGTAAAACTCAATTCTGAGGTTCCCAAAGCAGGTTCCTCCTTTACTTGGAAAAGAGAGCGTACGGAGTGGAGAACAAGATGCTAACAGCAAAGTATTAAAATAAAGCAGTACCTGACTATTACCACCAGGCCATTTCCCCGAGGGATGCACGGCTCAGGGTTTCCTAGCATGACCCCGGGACAGGTCACAGATGCCCCCAGTCAGCCTGCACCCCTGCAATCTCAGCTACATGATGCAACATCTGAAAATAACCAGCCAGAGCAAACCAGAAGTTTAAGCCTACTGTTTCGTTCATTCAGAATACAGACCAGGTGTTATGATAAAGTTGTGGATATATTTTTAAGAAAATTTTGTTACTAATTACACAGATCTATGAAGCACTTTATTTAGTATAAATGCCAATGTATTAAAATACAGCACAATAGTCTACTTTCAGTAAACAGTCCCCTAACTGTGCCGGGGGCATGGGAAATGCTGCTGTGTCCTCGAGACTCTTAGTACCTTAAAATCCCCATCCACCTGGCCACCAGGCACAGGAGGGCGGACCAAACACTGGGTTACTACTACATGGCAGGACTTTTAGCAGTCAGCCACACTTGGCATAGAGCAGGCACTCAGATACTTGAATATTAAAAGAAAAAGTTAAGAATAAGTCTAACAGAGAACTTACAGAGCCCTCAGAGACAGAAAACAAAGTCCTTGACAATCATTCCAAACTGTCCTTTCTGTTTTTACTATTGTTATTGTTTAATGTTGCCTTTCAGCATTAAAGCCAGTGTGGCTATTATTTTAAAGTATTCATATTATCTATTCATATTAAAGTGTTCCTTACTATCTATCAGAGTAGGTAAGACATATTTTGCATGTTCTGCTGCGACAGTTTGGGTAAGTATCTGCCAGAGCCTCGTGGGATAAAGGCTTGGTTCCAGCCAGTGTTGCTCTTGTAGGGTGGTGGAAGCTCCTGGAGATGGAGCCTGGTGGGAAGTTCTAGGCCACTAGCAGCTAAAGGATTATAAGACTCTCCCTCTTTTGTTACTGGACAAGATATGAATTCAGGTCCTTGCATTGGCAGCTGGTGCTTTTACCTACTGAGCCATCTTACCACCTTGAAAGTATTCATATACTGAGTTCTCAGACTCTCAATGGAGTCTGTTGCCATATGCATATATGTGTACATTTATATGCATGTATTTATGTGTATATTATGCCCTGAATAGCTACCTCTAAGTGTATAAATGTAATCACATGGTTGCTATACTAAAACAAAAGGCACACTGATTTTACTTGTAAACAATTTTAAACACCTTCCTGCTATAATGTGCTAGGCCACAACAGGCCCAGAAGAACAGGGTCAATTAGCAATAGATTAGAATCTCCACATTCTATGCTTTTTCCAACCATGGGACAAATAGCCAAACTAGTGGAAACACATGAACTATGAACCAATAACTGAGGAGCCCCCAACTGGATCAGGCCTTCTGGATCAGTGAGACAGTTGATTAGCTTGAACTGTTTGGGAGGTACCCAGGCAGTAGGACCAGGACCTGTCCTTAGTGCATGAGCTGGCTGTTTGGAACCTGGGGCTTATGCAGGGACACTTTGTCAGCCTGGGTGAAGGGAGGAGGGGACTGGACCTGCCTCGACTTAATCTAACAGGCTAAGCTGAATCCCCAGGAGAGTCCTTGCCCTGGTGGAGATGGGAATAGAGGGTGAGCTGGGGGTGGGGCGGGAGGAGGGAGGACAGAGGAATCTGTGGCTGATATGTAAAATTAAATTAAATTATAAAATTAAAAAAAAAACCCTCCACATTCTAAAGCAAAACAACTTTCCCTCTGTTTAAATTTATTTGTCTCAGATATTTGCTACAGTAACAGAAAGCTGACTGACACATGAAGAAGGGACAGTCCCCACTACTTAAGAACTCCATTTACTGATGGGAAAAGGAGAAAATACGTATGCATTAAGAAGAACGTGTTAAGAAAGTGTGCTTTAAAATAACAGATATGGGGAAGACAGTTCACATTTATCTGCTGTGGATTTCTTTCTGTATGCTGTGAATGTGTGTTGCTCTGATTGGTAGATAAATAAAGCTGTTTGGCCTATGGCAAGGCAGCTTAGAGGCAGGCGGGAAATCCAAAGAGATAGACAGGAAGAGAAAGGAGAGGCAAGGCAGATGCTTGCCACTAGGAGAAGCAAGATGTAAAGGTACCGGTAAGCCACAAGCCATGTGGCAAAGTATAGATTTATAGAAATGGGTTAATTTAAGATATAAGAGCTAGCTAGCAAGAGGCCTACCATAGACCACACAGTTTGTAAGTAATATAAGCCTCCGTATGTTTAACTGGGTTCAGCAGCTGCAGGACCTGGTGGGACACAGGAAAACTTTCAGCTACATTTATCAATAAACGTATTTATAAATCCTTTACAAATGAAACCAAAAAAGTATTTGTTTTATTATAGCAACCATGTGATTAGATTTATACATTTATCATCCAAGGGCGACCAACTATTTAGGCCAATATGTACACATATGTACACACACACACACACACACACACACACACACAGACTAGGAGAACTCAGTATGTAAATATTTTCAAAGCTGGCAAGATGGCTCTGGGGAATGGTACTGCCAAATCCAAGGACCTGAACTGATCCTGACCCACGCCATACAGAGAACCCATCCCCTCAAGTTGTCCTCTGACCCCAACATCTTTCCAATCTACTCCTTTTTTTTAAGAGTGAATTTTCTTCTCCTTATCATTCTGGTTTGAAATTGAAGTGAAGCAAATCTTCTATCTTTGGCCTCTGGTCACCACCACTCTCTGGTGCTCAAAATATATATCAGGGGCTGGGGAGATTCTACAGTGGGTAAGGTGCGCGCTGTGGAAGAAGGAAGATCCTCGTTTGGATCCCTAGCACCCACAGAGAAGTCAGGTGCATCCACCATGCACATCTATAAGCCCAGGTCTGTTCTGGCCAAAATACCAAGTTCCAGGGTCAGGGGACACTTCCTCCAGAAAACAAAGTGGGGTGTGGTAGGGTAGGGCACCCTTCATCTCTGGCCTGCCCAGGAACACAAAGAAAAACAATGCAGGACTAAGAACTCCTAGGAAATATAGAGAGGTGGAGGTTGCTGTGGGATGTTCTGTATGTCCAATGTGTTGCTCTGATTGGTTAATAAATAAAACACTGACTGGCCAGTAGCCAGGCAGGAAGTATAGGCGGGACAAGGAGAGAGGAGAATTCTGGGAAGTGGAAGGCTGAGGCAGAGAGACACTGCCAGCTGCCGCCATGACAAGCAAGATGTAATCTATACCATGTGGCAAGGTATAGATTAATAGAAATGAGTTAATTCAAGATAGAAGAACTAGATAGCAAGAAGCCTGCCACGGCCATACAGTTTGTAAGAAATATTTAAGTCTCTGTGTGTTTACTTGGTTGGGTCTGAGCAGCTGTGGGACAGGTGCGTAAGAGAGATTTGTCCTGACTGTGGGCCAGGCAGGAAAACTCTAACCACAAAGAGAAAACTCTAGCTATAGGAGGTCATCAGATGGGTGCTGTCTCTGGCCTGTCAAGAAGATATGTACTCCCTCCCTATCCCACATTCCTTTTTTTTTTTTTTTTTTTTTTTTTAAAGCTGAGGATTAAACTCAGGGCCTTGTGCTTGCTAGGCAAGCGCTCTACCACTGAGCTAAATCCCCAACCCTTTCTCATTTTTTTTTTATTTTTTGCCGGAGCTGAGGACTGAACCCAGGGACTTGGGTTTGCTAGGCAAGCGCTCTACCATTGAGCTAAATCCCCAACCCACATTCCTTTTATAGCATGAATTTCCACACAATACAGAGTTTGGCTTTAAATAGAGAGTTTAAAATATTTAAATTGACTGTTTCCTCTTTGTAAGAACCTGCAATTCACGAATGTATCTATAGCACCTAGAATGTGAGTTAAGTTACTCAGTATGAACCAGAGAGTGGAAACACTACCTCTTATTGCAAAATAGCCAAACTTTCTAGAATCTGTAATCTGTAGATCTACCTATTTGCTGAATTGTAAAAACAAAAAACTTATTCCAGGAAAATACTGTTGGAAACATACGCATGATTATCTTTCTTTTCTTCTTCTTCTCTTTTTTTCCCCCACAGCAACAAAACTTATAAAAGCACATGGAGAAAAGTAATCAGAAAAGATAAGAGCTTGCTTCTCTCTCTCTCTCCCTCCCTCCCTTTCTTCCTTCATTCCTTTGTGTGTGTTTGGCAGGCAAGTACTCTCTCACTCAGCTACATCTCTAGCCTAACAATTCTTAATGTATGAACATAGTTTCAAATCTAAATTCCATTCCTTAGGCTCCTCCTCATTCCAACAGATTTCCTACTGTGAGGTTTTTTTTTTTTTTTTTCCCCATAATGGTGATTAATTACTTCTACTTTTGTTGGAAATGTTCTTTTTAAACTCATCATTCACCTTAAAAAAAAGTTGTCAGGTTCTGTGAGCTCTTATAATGACCTGCCTACAGGATATGGTCACTGCTGTAATAATGGTATGAATGCTAGGGGAGTGCTCAACAACCTTTGATAGGGTTTAGGGCCCACTTCCCAGAAGAAAACCTACTATTATTATCCTGCTAACTGAACACAGCAATCAAACTCCTAATGATATATTGCTATCGCCATAGACCAGTGCATCACTCAACCCTCATCAGAGAAGCTTCTTATAGTAGATGGTGATCAACACTGAGACTCACAATTGGACAATGTGCAGAGAGTGAAAGCTTTTGAAGTACTTAGCCCTAAATAGACCATGTCCCTATTATATCCTTCCCCTCAAGGCTCAGAGATCTATGTGCAAAAAGGGGCAGAAAGATTCTAAGAGCCAGAAATAGTGTATGATTTCAAGGAAACAACTTTTCCCAGATACCAGAGTAGATGCACATATGAACTCACAGAGACTCTAACAGCATGTACAAGACCTATACAAGCTCAAGCCAGACAAATCCCAACACAAAGGTATTGAGGAATATTATTTTAATGTGTGTTACTTTTGTTTATATAATTTGTTTAATTCTGTGAAGCTATGTTACTGTGACTGTCTAGAACACCTGACTGTCTAATAAAGAGCTGCACGGCCAATAGTGAGGCAGAAGAAAGGATGGGTGGGTCTGGTAGACAGAAAAAATTAATAGAAGGAGAATTCTGGGAGAGGAAGAAATCAAGGAGAGAGAAAAGGAGGATGCAAGTGGCCAGCCACCCAGCCAGCAATGGAGGAAGAAAGATATACAGAAATAGAAAAAGTAAAATAAATAAATAAACAAAACAGAAGCAGAAGGAAGACAGACTAATTTAGGTTAAGAAAAGCTAACAGGAAACAAGCCAAGCTAAGGCTGGGCATTTATAATTAAAAGTAAGCCTCCATGTGTGATTTACTTTGGGAGCTGAGTGAAGGGCCTCTCAAAAGAGCAGAAACAAACAACAACACAAGAGATGGGAAGTGGGTACAAATCCCCATCCCTGGCCAAAAATCTCTTTGTAATGATAGCTGGGAGAGGGAACATCAATTTTCTTCACTGGAGTGACGAGCATGTCAATCACACTACAGTGCAGGCCCTATGCTCAAGACTGCTCGGGCAATGCAAATCCAACCCTGTAAATTTAGTGGCTGCTTTTTTTTCCTTTTCATTTTTGTTGTTGTTATGTTTAAAATCTGTTAAACTATATCTTTATTCTTTCTTTTTAAATGTATTTATTTATTGCACATCCCAGCGGCAGTTTCTCCCAGTCCCTCCCTCACACCTCCTCTGTTCCAACCCCTAATCCACTCCTCTATTTCTGTTTAGGAAAGGGCAGGTCTCCCATAGGTATCAACAAAACACGGCATATCAAGTTACAGTGATCTAAGCACCTCCCCTTGTGTACAGGTTGGGCCAGAGAGCTGGTATGAGGGGTAGGGTCCCCAAAAGCCTGTAACAGAGTCAGAGACAGCCTGTTCCTGCTGTTAGGAATCCCACGAGAGCACCAAGCTACACGACTGTAAGATCTATGCAGAGTGCCTAGGTCAGTCCATGCAGGCTCCTGGTTGTCAGTTTAGGAAAAAGAAAGAGCACAAAGTTGAGCCGGTTTTGGGGAGGTCTAGAAAGATTCTGGGGAAAGGAAAATAATGTTAATAATATATTATATGAAATTCTCAAAGAATACATTCCTAAGTTACAGTATTTAAAGCTAACTCTCCTTTCTTTCTTTCTCTTTGATTTTAAAGTACATTTTTCCTTATTATTTTTCTAATAGTTTGGTTTTTTTGGACATAATTCTTAACTTTGAAACTCATTTTAATATACAGTAGTGTAAAAGTTAGTTAATTCTCTCACCAATTTCTAGTTCTAAAGATTAATTTTCTACATAATCCCTTTCCTGTCATATTAAATTCTCATATTCATCAGAAAAGCTGTTTTTCTGGCTATTATTTTACCAGTCTGTTTATTCCTGGGCCAGCATTATATGCTTATTTATGCCTTTATAATATGCTTCATATTAATTTTAATTTTTGAAGCAAACAATTCTACATTATTAATTTCTTTATTGGATTTTTAAAATATATTTTTGTATGTTTTCAGAAGGAAGCCTCATTTTAGTTTTACTTTTTTTTTTTTTTTGCCTAGTATGGTATTAAAAGCCTGCAATTTTGTGTATGCTTTCAAATTAAGTCTTATGTGAATTTGGATTATTTTGCACAAGATTATGAAGTAATTAAGACTGGTACTTTTATAATATTTATTGCTCTCCCAAGGGCTTTATACGTTATTTTTAATTATTCAAAATTACTTTATCTATCTTAACAAGGCTAGTCACTATTGGAATTCCTACCCACTTAGTCTTATTTCAGCTGTGAAGGGAGCTGGGAAGAGAGTTACAGTGTTGTAACTAACAGTATAACTTACAATTAGTAGAGGCTAACAGTATTATAAGTGGAGGGTTTCATACCGTCTGGTGTTTATCCCTTCTCTTACAGAACTTTTTATAGACCATCCTTTTCATCAGGTGAATTTTTCTGAACATGCTAACAAGCTTGTAAATACTAACTCCTATTTTGAGCACTTGTGTGCTGTCTTTTTGAACTGGCTATAACCTCTACAATAACACTAAGCACATTGGTAGATTTTATTCTATGACATTTTAAACAGGAATGTTTTTATACTCCTCTCGAATAAGAACTCTAGCTATTTATGAAAAATCAAAAGGTAAAAAGAGAAACTGTTCTTGATTCAAGCACCGCGTCAGCACAAGAGGACTGGAGTATACCGAATGCTTTTTAGCCACCTGAGAACAACGCTTTCCCAGGTAACTGGCAGCCTGCGTTATGAATGTGAACTGAATCACCCCCACACGGCTCAGAAGGCTGTTGTTGAGCTAGGGCAGACTGTTAACACACTGGTGGAGTCTATCAAGCAGATGAAGGCTGTCAGTGACCCGCGTTTGTAAGTGAAGAGTGAGGCTGGTAGCTTAGCCCTTAGCTTTCGGTGGGCGAGGCCAAATCTCCACCACAGAATGAACGACTCTCCTGTTACATGAGGACTATCTGAAGCTTAATAAATGTTTCTCAGTGACAACTTCTGGACTGGAGGTGGGACAATGCTGTCCCACCTCCAGTCATTTCTCAGTAACAGGTGGTGGCAGTCACACCTCCTGCTGGTAAGTTCTCATCACTTGCCTTCATGTCGAAAGGCAGAGTTCAGCTCAGGGAAGAGAACGGGCTGTGACTGACGCCCACCCACGGGCTCTCTGAGGGCTTTACCTGTGAAACCCATGCTCTTTCCCAACTCTTCAGACGGCAGCTCTGCTTCCCTTTCACTTCTCGACACTGCTCTAAATAGCGTCAATCTGCCACTAAAAAACACCATGCAATTCCCAAACTCAAACTATGTTTTTAGAGTTACTAGCTCCCTGATAATTTTAATCAAAGGACTCTGAGTTATAAACCGCACAGACTAATAACTCACTTTATTTACTTCTGCAATTTCTCGTCTCTCTTCGCTGGCAAAGCGAGGTGGCCCGGCCCGGTCGTCGTTCTTTGAACCATCTTCATCCACATATGGAATGAGTTGCTGGAAGTGGGATCCAAACATGTGAATTAGACTACCACAGAGACCGCATCTGCTTAGGATCCATGTTCTAAATATTTCTAATGCTTTAGAAACACATGGTTTTCAGGCAAAGGCCTCAAACAATGGCTTTAAAAGCTTGTCATTTCAGTGTATCTTTGAACCAGACTTCAGCTTTCTTTTGCAAAACAGCATATATACAAAGAAGACACCAGAGGTCAGGGATTTGAGAGGGAGTGTAGGGGATGGGGCAGAGGTACATGGGAAGGATTGGAGGGAGGAAAAGGAAAGGGGAAGATGATGAAATTATATTTTGATTTCAAAAATTAAAAAGATTAACCACTAAAAGACCTTCCACTAAAGTTCACTGTGTTTAATGGAAAACAATAACAACACTAACAAAACTCACCCTCCCCTCCCAAAACTGGCAGTCATGCATTGAGTTATACTTTCTTCATTCAGTCAGCAAATATGTAAGCGCTAGGTGCTGGCTGAAACACTGGAAGACTAATGCCAAGTAGAATGTGGCTTCTGCTCTGACAGATTCAGTCTATTCATAAGACAGGCTTTCCTTTACACTATAAGAGAGGACCTTTGAGGACGTGTGTGATGCAAATGTCACCAACTTGACACTCAGAACTCCAGGGGCTGCAAGACTTTTATTTGTCTTAATTTCTTTTAGGTATGAGAATTTTTTTAATAGGATAAGAAATTTACAGAGCATTGATGCTTCTAGCAAATATATACTTAATGATGTGTGGACTATGATGGCGCTTACTGGAGGAAACCCCTTGTAAATGTGGTCGATATCAGGAACCATGTCCCTACCCTGGTAAACTGTCATGAAGAAACAAAGAAGGAGCCCCCTGGCAAATGGTTTTGTATTCTTGGGGCACATATAACTGACCTGCAGTGACAAGCACCCCTCTTCACTCCTCTCTTGCTGCAGAACTGTCCGAAGACAGCCTTACTCTCTCTCCACTGTCTTCTGTTTAGCCCTCCAGCCTCCCCACAGGCTTTTCCTCCTTTATCATTTTCATATGTGCTGGTCTCTTGCATTGGTGGCAGAAGACAATGCCTCAACCTGATTCTACCCTCCTTCCCATCCCTGCTTCTGTTTCACCTTAAATCAATTGTGTTCTGACTTCTCGTCACTACCATTTTGATCAAGTTCTACTCAAATACAACTTTTCTCAGCAATGGTTAAGACTGCCACTAATAATAACTAAATACTTCTTCTAAGAATAATAAATCACTGTCATTAAAGTACCAACAAATATATAAGTAAACATAAAAAATAGCACAAGAAGCCTGGAAAGCAAATGCTACAAAAATCATTAATGAAAAATAAACACAAATATCCACATTTTCATCTCTTCTCAGAAGGAAAACAAATAAAATTAAAAATGGGGAATATTGCTAAAAGGGGAAAGAAAGAAAAAAATCACCACTGTATTGCCCTTCCTTCACCCCTGACACGCACGCACACACGCACACTCCTATTATAGAAACTTACCTCAACGGGAATGGGCTCCATTCCGCCACAGTTCTCATTACACTTGTCATAGACCAACCTCAGCTTCCTGAAGAGAATAGAAAGCTGGCGAAGATGGTCCTGTAGCTTTGTTAACCGGTCTTGGTAAGTTCCAGTATGGTAAGTGACACCATTTGGCAACTTGGCAGGCAAAAGGAAACAATAAAAATAGTGAAGTTTTAAAAGCAATCCATATCAATTTATTATAGTATTTTACTGAAATAAAAAAGCCTTGGAAAAGGCTTTGTGAAGTGACTGCTCACGAGATGAAATGCCTTTGCCCTTTAATGTTGTAAGTACACGATTTTCATATCACTAGCACATAAAAGCAGCAAGCTGCTGAACTTGCCCAAGAATTATATATATAATAAATATAATATATAATATATATCCATACACATATAATACATATAATACACACACACATATTATACACACACATATATTTAAAAGTGAAGCTTAGGGTTTTGTTTTGCAGAAATGGAACAGCATGTTTGCATATTTGCAAAAGCATTTTAAAATATCTTAGCTATGATGACCAAGAGAGTAAGATGCGCAAAGTGCAAACAAAAACATAAACCACCACAGTTCACTGAAGAAAATCTTAATAGGAGAAATGGATGCAAATCAATGTATACTCAAACAATTATTAATAAATCATTACAAATTACTATGATCGTATCTGTTCCAAGTCATCAAATTTTCTTAATTCAAGATTCTTATCAGTGAGGCTTGGTATTGTAGGCTTATGTCCCATCTCAGGAGGTTCACACGTTCAAGGCCAGCCTGTTACATAAAGTGAATTGAAGGCCAGATGGGGAAATGTAATGAGACCATGTTTCAAAACAAAGAGTGAAAGGCAGCCAGGCAATACAGCTCAGTGGTACAGCATTTGCCCCACATAACACAAGGCCCTCAGTACATCTGCCAGGGGGAGAACTATCAAAGCTAATTAATTAATAACAATTTTTCCAAAGAAGTATTCATTGAAATAATGATAAAGTCACAGACAAATGTAATTTGGGTAGGCTTGAATAATTTGTTTCTCATTTCCAGAGTCCCTTTTATAAATGTTACAGTTTCTCAGCACAGGAGACAGATCTTTTGAAGTTTCTGAATTATTTCGAGTTTTAGGAATCTTCGGCATTAATACATTTTAAAATGCTTCTGTGAAGTGTGATAAAATACCAAGGGCTCTTCTGCTCACAACGTTTAAAATAAGATGGCATTAGAAGGCTTCATACTTCCATACCGTGTGGGATTTCCCCTAAGAACTCTTTTTACAGACATTAACAGTCACCAATAATGCAGAGAAACAGTTAAATGACCCCGATTTCCTATCTGAATCACAATAAGGGTGTGATGGTTACATCTCACTTAGAGAAGTAGTGGGCTCCTGAACCATGGCATCTTATCAGGGTCGCTACTTTGCCTATACGCTTTACTTAGTAAAAACTCCAACTCCTCTTTGTAGCATATTTATTAGCACAATAGTTTTAGTGTATGTCCTGAATAATTTTTACGAGCATTTTACTCCTAAGTCTATGCTTATGTGTTCATGAGAAGTGTGTGTCATATACAAAGAGATTGATGAGTCTTATTAGGAAGAAAAGCAATCTTGTTGAAATGCAAAGAACTATCCACCTGAAATCTGCCAACTTAGTAAGTCTGGATATTAGTTTTTTACCCCATCAGCTTCCCATTCACCTTTCACGTGTCAAGCATTGCTCTGGCCGCGAGTGGCAGTGAAAATGAATGATGAGGCTTCCATACTCTACAGAACGGGTGGTAATAGCACCTAGGAGCCCTTGCTGCATGCTGTGGTGTAGCTACTCAGCTGGAAAAGCTCATCAATAACCATCTCCCTCATGAATATGGATGAAACCTCATAAATACATCACACTCCCAGATACTAAAAAGGCATTCAACTAAATTCATCATCTATTCTTATAATAAAATTCCCCATATATGAACAACATATTTAGGTTATAAAGTCGGCATCACAATGGATGTGCAGACAGTGGAGAAATTCCCACTAAGGTCCGGAACAGAAAAAGACATATACTGTTTCCAAATGACATCATAAAAAGCCACCAATGGTAAAAGGATTCCATAAGGAGTTAAGTATAAAGCTAACAGAGAAAGTAATAGCTTTGCTTTCATCTCTAAAAAGAAAATGGAAAAGCAAGAACCTAGTAGAACAGAAAAGAAAGAAAGAAAGAAAGAAAGAAAGAAAGAAAGAAAGAAAGAAAGGAGGGAAGGAGCGTGGGAAGGAAGGAAGAGAAAATATCTAGGAATAAAGTTAGAAAAGATAAAAATAAAAACTTCAAATTCAAAACAAGAAAAGGACATTCCATGTTCCTGGTTACTAAGACTTATTAATAAGTGTCAAGGTTAAACTAAAACCACTAACAGGTTTTTCTTGTTTTTCTAGACCTAGATGTGTATGGAAAAGTGACACACTTATTCGGAAATAGAAATACAAGCGTATCCCAGAAATTCAAAGACTATATGAGAATAAGGCATCAGGGCATCAATGATGGAAGCAAAGAAGAAAGAGTCAAGCATCCCCAGCCAGACACATTTGTACAAAGCTGCGCCTGAATGAACTGAGCTGTGAGGTGAGTTTTTAATCAGCCATTTGTATAACAACCTTGTTATTCAACAACTTTGTTGTACGTCTCACTCATAACAGGATCCATCCCACAACGACCAAAGTTTTGAAAGTAAAAATTCCAATGAAAACTCACAGAACTCATTTGGGAGTGGGGAAGGCTTTCCTAACAAGACATAAAATCTGTAAGTCTAATAAACTGTACAAACTGGAAAATCAATCAATTGTATACTTTAAAAACTTAAGCAGGGCAAAAACTACCTTACAGGGAATCAAAAGGTCAAAAAACAAAACGAAACAAAAAAACCTGACTGGATGTACCAGGCACAGGAGCTCAGGTCTATAACCCTACAATCCCAGGACTTAGGAAGCAGAGGCAACATCACAGGTTCAAGGCCAGCTCCAGCTACGTAGTGAGACCCCCAGTTCCAAAACAAAACAGAAGAAACAGACAAGGAGAATGGGGAAAAATATTTACAAATAAATCACAGAGATCAAGGGAATAAAACACACACACACACACACACACACACACACACACACACACACAAATAATAGGAACAAGCAATAGCAGAAAATAAAAGTCATGATTCATAAATATATGAAGAAATATTCAAATTCAATCAAATAAGGGGAAATGTAAGATAGAAGGTTCATCTATCAAGTAATCAAACACCTAAAAGCATAATCAATCCACTGTGATGGTCTGAGTCAGGACACAGGAACATGCATACAACTCTGGAGTTGGAAGGACAATACACGATGACCCAGTGAGTTACAGTACTTTAGAGATTAGCTACTTCTAAATGCTCATCGGGGGGTCAGAGATTGCAAGGCCCTGGGTTTGGTCCTCAGCTCCATTAAAAAAAAAAAAAGCTCATCAGATACAGTTGATCCTTTGTGTGGGACATTATCATTTGCTCCAGCATAAGAGAAACTGAAAGTAGCATAAGTGTCTGACTAGAGTTTTTCCAATGAAAATACTATAAGGTATAAAAAGAGAAATGAGTGCTTTATAGATATGTGTAAATTACAACATATCAAATGAAAAAGACAAAGTACAAAATAGTATGCATAGTATACTGTTACCTGTGTAATAGGGAGGGATGAGACAATATATATGCACAGATTTGATTAAATATGCAAAGAGCATTTGGAAGATAAATATAACCAGTGGCTAGAATCATTAGCAACCATTGCTCATAGAGAGGGATTACGTACCTAGCAGACAGAGAATAGAAAGGAGAATGCTCACTGCATGTGTTCTGTTATTCCTAAATTATGAATATATTATGTAGCCAAAATATGAAATAAAAGATTAAAAGGATAATAAGCAGAATCAAAGCAATGCTATTTTTCACAGGGAATCTTAATCTGGGATTCAGGGATATTTGGGGAGATGCTTCTTAACACCTTGCAAACTTATTTTTTAAAATGTGTTTACTCATTTTTTGTTTCTAAGAAAAGCCTATAGTTTTCAGAGTCTTGAGCAGCTAAAGGACCTCTAATAGACAAAGAACAATTTTTCTCAAAGAAATTAGCAGTGTGTACTCATGCTGCTTCGCTTCCATGGACTCATACAGGTGATCTGAAATCTGAGTATTTTGGAGATCATGGGGTAGTCCCTCCTACTGGAGTCCTGCAAGATCCTCACTCCCCAGTGGATGCCAGAAACTGTGGCATGATGTCCCTGTACATAGGGCTTGCACCAGTGTATACAGACTATGATGGAGTACAAAATTAATAAAAATAAAGCAGAACAATGATAACAGTGTGCTGTTATGAAAGCGCAATACAAAGAGTCTCACTGCATTCTTTTTTTCAAAATATCCTCTTAAATATCCATGATGACGTATGGATAGCGGAAACTGGATAAGCTGCCTATGATTAAAGAAACAGCCATGTTGTTCACCGTTAAGAACATTTGTTCATATCATCACTTCTGACTTTGGGAACTCAAGGGCCACACTGTTGTTGCCTTTGAGGGTCACTGTCATGCGCCCCCTAAAGAGTTTGAGATGAGTCTGAGCACAAAGTGGAAGGCAGATTCGCAACTGTAGCAGCCCTTACATATCAGTTCGAAATCCAGGCCTACCTGGAGCCTAGTTATAGGCAGGAGCTTTCAGAAAGAGTCATGTTCTGTTCGGGGGGGGGGGGGGATGGAATTCAGTTCTAGCTCTCTTAATAATATAGAAGACTCGTTAAGTGATGTAACAGCAGGTCATTAGAGTCATCTGTGATGGTGGGTCATCTAGTTATTCCTTCTTTAACCTTCAGTTTCCTTAATTATAAAATAGGAATAAAAATATCTCTTGAAATTGTTCCTACAATCGTGGACCTTGCCAAGAAAAGTAATTGATAGGCGTTTAGTGATCTGTGATCACACCTGCTTCTACACGCTCTAGTTAATTCATATTGCTGGCACAGGGCAGGCTAAAAATAAGTAAAACTGTACACGCTAAATTCTGGGACATCGTGAAATCCACACTCCAGTCATTTTCGTTATGAATCTGTTCACCTGAAACTGCCAAAGAATTTCAATCTTTTCTTTGATTCCATTTATAACAATACTAGCTTTGTATGGCATTTCACACTGAGTTACTGACACAGTACTAAAAGATTCCCACAAAACAAAATCACTTTTATAAAAATAGACAAAAATCTCAACTATCTCTTCTTGAAACAAACAAACAAAAAGCAATAAAATACTCTTTAGGGCATCCCTAGAAGTAAAAGTGTAAGAGTCTCAAGACACACCTTCAGTTACCCCACACTGAGTAGCTTTAGGGCATCAGTTTACCTCTCTGAAACCATAGAACCTGCATCAGTAGAACAAGGATGCTTTCTCCACCTTGTAGTGTTAGGATAAGCAAGCACTGGTGTGGACGAATTTCTACATAGTCTTATTAAATAAGAAACACAGAGCCAAATACAGGGGTAATATAGCCAAAGAGATCAGAGAAATATCGAATAGCCACTGACTAACCTTATCTTACCACCTTGCCATAGCTTCCCCCTGTCTAACCTGCTGTGCCTTTATTGCCTTCCTGTTCTGCCTTCTCATTGGCTCTAAGCCCAGCCACATCACTGTCACTATACAGACCTCTAGGTCTCTAAAGGCCTGTGTCACTGCACTTGGATGTGTCCTTGACCACAAAGAGACTCCGCCCGCCAAGTGATAAGGGCATGTGCCACCACTGCCTGATTTCTGTTTATGGCTTGCTATCACCTCTGATCTCCAGGCAAACTTTATTTATTAACATATAAATAAAATATCACCACACACTAGCAATGACTTACAAACTGTACAGGAACAACCTGGATACCTGAAGCCGAAAGAGGAACTTAGACCCAAACTGATCATTATAATTACCACCCCCATACACAACAGAACTTAGACAGGTTATAAACCTATGGGAAAACGTAGTAAAGAGCAAACCTTCTCAGAGAAAACATTCACTGCTTTGGGTTACACACACACAAAACTTGGTGTGACATCAAAAGCAAGACCTATAGAAGCACAGATCAACAAGTGGGATCCCATCACAATTATAAAAAGATCCCATCTCCTCCAACGATGGCTTGAAGAAAAAGAAGTGGGAGCCACAGACTGCAGAAGTATCTGGCAAAGTAGAGACACACCAATAAGAAATGATGCTGACATGTGAGAAACCAGAACCTCAAAGACCACTGATGGAGAGTCAAAGAGGTCAACCACATGAGAAAAAAAAAACTCAAAAACTTAACATATATATTATGTACATGATATAAACATGATTCAATTACACTCTTAAACCTTCTACTCAAGAGAGATGAAACACACACTCACACAAAAGTCCACAGAGAAACAAACTTTGCCATTATTTATAAGGGCAGCACTGTTTGTAAAGGCTCCAAAGTGGAAACAACCCAAACATGCACCCACAGATCAACAAACACAAACGCCGTAATATAGTCATTCAATAAAACATAAGAATAATTAATAAATAAATAAATAAATAAATAAATAAATAAATAATAAGAAGAAACGACGTAGAGATGGCTGCTGAAAGAACCTTGACCCAAAAGCTCCTATGCTATGTGATTCGTATCACATACAACCGTTAAACGCAGACAGACTAGCACTGGCTCCTTGGAGATGGCGGCAAAAATGTCACAGGGGGACTAAGGAAACATTTTGGGTAAAGGCTATTTTTACTTTTGTGACTATGATCAAGTCCCAAGTATATTCCTAAATATGTCAACACTTTACATTAGCACAGCTTACTGTAATCTAGTTACGCCTAGAATGGGGGAGAACTACTTCTTCTTCTGCTTCTGGGCATCTCCTTCAGGAGAAATTTTGTTTGAAATCTTCTAAAGTAATTTTAAAAGGCAAGTATGGTGTGATCCACCAGCACTTCGGAAAACACAATGTTTATAAAACAAGTGCGCGACTGGGCCCAATCTAGAAAAGGTCCCTTCAATACCACCAACTAAGTCAGTGACACTTCTGGGGGTAATGGGAGTCTCCAGGGGTGGGGGAGAGATGCCTCCTGGGGAATAGTTCTGGGCAAGATGGGGGTGACCACATCTGGAATCTCCTAGGCCAGGAGACAAACGCATGCTGCGAACCCTGGCTGTAAGGGGGTGTGTCCACGCCTGAGGGTTTTCCAGGGCGTGGGACAAACACAAGCTGAGAGAACTGGGGACAGACACATGCTGGGAGCAATGGGTATAGGGGCGAAGGACATCCAGAGGTCTTCCAGGGAAGGGGAGGGGGCGTCCGCACTTGAGATCTCCCAGGGCAAGGAGCAGGCTCGTGCTGAGGACACGGGGTTGTGCTGAGGCTGCCCGGGGAGGCCCCTTTCACCTGTCCTCCCGCCCCAGACGCCCACCTGCATGTTCCTGAGCAGCTGGAAGATCTCCATGGTGCGGTACACGATGTCCTGCACCGTCTCCTGCCCGATGCGGCACAGCGTGGCCGTGTTGACCTCGCGCGCGGCCTGCTGCGCCTGCGGACCGCCGAAGGGTCCCGGCGCCATGCCCCCGGGCGCCAGCGGAGGGGTAGACATGGCACTCGGCGGCTCCGGCCGGCTGAAGCCGACTAAGCTGATTTCAAACAAGCGGCGCCACTTCCGCCCGCTGCGACGCCAGCGTCCTCCCGGAAGACCTGGGAGCCAGTCTCCACGCGAAGCCGAACGCGATTGGGCTACGCGTCTGAGAGAGGCAAGATGGACGGGAGGTTAGCCAATCATCGGTGGATTTCTGGCCAGGGGGCGGGACCAGGGATGGATTGGATGAGGTTTCCCAGAGTCCTGTCTGGGCTACAGGAGGACGGGAAGTTAGCCAATCATCAGCGGAGTTCTGGCCAGGGGGCGGTACCAAGGGTGGATTGGATGAGTTTTGGTGTCTGCAATTTTGCGTTGAGTTCTTGTGGAGCATTTTCTCATAAGAAACCTATGAGGTGTTTCTGATTATTATCCTTTGACAGATAGGATGCAGGCTCAGAAGGCTGAATTACTTGTCAACCGTATATAGCTTGCTCTGGCAGCCTGCTGTTCAAAGGCAGAAAATATGACTTCTGTTCTTGTATACTAAAGTGTAACAAGAAACCCACCCCCGGGGATTGCTTTTGTTCACTGCTCGAATATTTTCGAAGTTTCTCTAAGTAACACACGTGCACGCATGCACTACTTTCTGACTGAGAAACTTCAGCAACGATTCCTCATAGGAGGACCCCAATGTAAGTGCGAAATTGCAGAGTATCTGGCCCCAGATAATTCTCCAGATTTCCTATTTATAAATATCTATAATAATACATATATGTGTATAAATTAGACATATTAAGACATTAAAAGTAGTGTAAGTAAAGCAATAGATTGTCACAGTTATTTAAAACTTGGCAATTATTTCTAGAAATTTTTATTTAACAGCTTTGAACCATGGTTGACTTAAGCTACATAAAATGGTTAAAAGTGGAATCTCAAGTAATAGTGATAGTGTGGTTTGTTTACTTCCCGATTTCCCTTTACTCTGTGAACATGCTAAAATTCAATTTCAGAAAAAACAGATTTGTTCTAATTTATTTCATGTCCTATAGTCTCAGGATTTAATGACTGGTTCATTGAAATGGCTCCATAAGTAGCTATGATTTTTAAATAGCATAAGGAACATAAAAACAAGTATAAAAAGGAAAAGAAGGCCGGGCGGTGGTGGTGGATGCCTTTAATCCCAGCACTCGAGAGGCAGAGCCAGGCAGATCTCTGTGAGTTCAAGGCCAGCCTGTTCTACAGACTGAGTTCTAGGAAAAGCGCAAAGCTACACAGAGAAACCCTATCTTGGAAAAAAAAGAAAGAAAGAAAGAAAGAAAGAAAGAAAGAAAGAAAGAAAGAAAGGAAGGAAGGAAGGAAGGAAGGAAGGAAGGAAGGAAGGAAACAAAAAAGAAAGAAAAATTATCCTCCTGTCCTCTTACAGCTTACTGCAAGAATGTGAAAATTGGTAACAGGGACAAAAGGATTACATCTTGAGAAGTATGTAATTCAGACTTCCCAGAAAATGGCTACTAAAAATGGCATGGGAAACACTGTAGAGCAGTGGTTCTCAACCCTCCTAATTCTGCTACCCTTCAAGATCATTCCTCATGTTGTGGTGATCCCCAACGATAAAATTATTTCCCTGCTGCTTTGTAACTGTAATTCTACTACAATTGTAATGTAAATATCTGACAGGCAGGATATCTGTTGTGCGTCCCCCTGATTACTGTGATAACTGACTGTATTGGAGTGAAAATTTGAGGCCATCAGGGCACCAACTCTTCGGTGGAGCTGGTACAAGATGAAGGAGGTAATCTAGGACTTGAAAGGCAGATGGAAATGGAGTGCTACCCATGCTCAAATTGTAGCTTTGGAGACCTGGAAGCCATCACCAACACTTGAAGGAATGCTTCCCATGATGTAAAATAAATTTAATACGAGGACAAGTGTTGTGAAATATGGTCGAAGACAGTGGAGGACCTAACACAGTGTAAAGAGCTCTAACTCTGGGTGAAAAAGCAAGCAAGCCATTGAGGTGTTTTGAGGAGAGAGATCTAAACACATGAAATCTTCAGGGCTGAAGACTTACTCTTGCTGTTCAGTGGGGAGTGACTGGTGGGTGAATATTGCTTTTCTCTTTCCTGAAAGGTGTTGATGCTGATGATCTTAATTAGAGAAGGGCAGAGTGGATGACTTAGTGGTGAAAATGTAGAGATTTGGATGTTGTCAAGGATGGATACACGTGGAGAACAAGGAATAAAGGGAGCACCCACTTATTGCCCTGAATAGATGGGCAAAGCTTCTGCCATTTACCAAAATAGGGTGCCCTAAAGAAAAAGCAAGTTTCAAAGAAGTTGTACATTCGGTTGTTGTCCTAATGCTGTGATTAAACCATTACCCCTGCTAACAGCTTTAGAGAGAGCCAAGATCCCTGAACCAACCTCAGGTGTTGACAGGGCTTTGACCTTTTCGAAACTATCAGAGAGTCTGATTGCTTGTCTTTTCCAGTTTCTAAGGGCTGCATCCATTCTCTGCCTTGTAGCTCCTTGCCTGCTCAACACCCAGCTTCTACCATCTTCGAAGCCACCATTGACCCCTTCAAAGTTCTCTCACAATCCCCTCTCTGCTTCTGAGATTTCTGTTTTCCTCTTCTCTATCCAAGGATCTTATGTTTGGTTTGGAATCTCCCAAATAGTTCAGGATACCTGTTAGTTTTAAGGTCAGATGTTCTGCAACTTCAATTCAATTGACTGTTTTAACCTCCAGACCCCTTGTCATGTAACATATATTCATAGATTCAGAGGATTGGGAAGGACATATTTTGGAGAAAGTAGCTGTTCTGTCTACTCCCTGCCTCCATTCCAAACTACCTGTGAACTGAGACTCAGGCACCTAAATTGGAAGACCAACTAGCATGTAAAATTAACTCACCCCAAACCAAGTTTGGAATTGGGACAGAAAAGGGAAACGGTAGGACTAGCATCTAAGCACATAGAAATGCCTGCTAGTGAGGGGAAAACTTGTAGGAGAAGAAAGTTGGGGTGAGTGGGAGGATCGACACTGTGGCGTGTTAAGCTTTGTGGGGATGTTTAAACACTGGCTGAAGTGTCTTCCTATCATTCTTAAGATAAAAATAGCGCTGAATGGCCTGCCCATCTCCACATGTGTTGGCCAAGGGCTCTCTTGCTATCTCATTCTCCTGCCCTCTTTCTATGCCAGCCACAGTGGCCTTTGTTGCTCATACTTAACCTCCCACTGAGGTCATTCTTTTTGCTTGGGAAGCTCTTCTTTTTGCTATCTCTCAAGGTCTCCACATAGAAGTGTTTTCCGTGGTTATTGGACTTAACAACAGCCTATGTTAGTTTGTTTTGCTGCTACAACAAGTGCAGTTGTTGCTGTGATAAAACACCTTGACCAGGGCAATGTATAGAAGGGAGGATCTGTTAGGCTTATGGTTTCAAAGGGACAAGAACAGGTAGGCATGGTGGTGGGAGCAGCAAGCTGAGAGCTCACATCTTGAACCACAATCAAACATACATACATACATACATACATACATACATACATACATACATACACACACACACACACACACACACACACACACACACACACACACACACACACACAGAGGGAGAGAGAGAGAGAGAGAGAGAGAGAGAGAGAGAGAGAGAGAGACCAAGACCTCGACCAGCAGGTCATCTTTCAGTGACAAGGTCCTCAGGGGAAGGTGCCAGTATATGAGAAAGATAGAAAAGATACAAGATCAAGCAAAGCTGGGATGAAGAGGTCTTGTACAAGCTGTGTCTTATGCGCTTAGTAATATGTACAGCATCTTCTCCAGGGAAGAAATGGGACAAAGTCAGCAAAAACTATCACACAATGGGACTAAGTCAGCAGGAGGCTGAATCAAACAATGTTGCACAAAGGGAACACAGCTGTCTTAAGTACATCAGAGACCCAGTACACATCGGCCTTGGAACTGTTGGGACCGATAACTACAGCCCCGAAAGTGGGCAGAATTGATTTCTCAGGATCTGAAGCAGCAGCTCTCCCAAGGCCCTGGCCCCAGGCTGTTACCAGCTCTGCCAAGCATGTTCCTGGTTTTAAGAAGCAGCTATGTTCCATCTCCATACATCAGGGTCTCCCTTAGGGAAAGTCTCACTTGATCAAACGAGAGAGAGAGAGAGAGAGAGAGAGAGAGAGAGAGAGAGAGAGAGAGACCCTCCTCTAGTGACTTTCTTCCTCCAGTAAGGCCATTGCTCCTAACAGGTGCTACTAGTGTTCAGATGCAGGAGCCTATGGAGATACGTTTATTCAACCCACCACAACAACTTAAAAGAATGCAGTGGCATAGAGCTACAGAAACGCTTCACTGGGTCAGAAGTTCATCACAGGTTTTCTCAGCCTAATATAATCTGCTGGCAGCGCCATGCTGATTCCCACAAGTCCTGGAGAACCTTTTGCTCACATCATTACAAATCCTGCACCTTCCATTTATAGGATGGCTAATATACACATTTTATCACTGGTTATAAGCCAGGTTTGCTTCTGGAAAATGCTACATTCATTGACTTGTGGCCCATGCCTCCACTAGCAAAGATAGCCAACGGCCAATGAGTCATTCTTTAAATGTTTCCTGCTTCTTCTTTCATTGTCCTAGTCACCAATCTCTGACATTTCACAGTTAAGGGCCTTTGTGATGAAGCTGGGGCTGACGACATTATTTTAGATAATTTCCATGTCAGGTTCCTTAAACTTAATTATGTCTATAAAAATCTCCATTTCTATATACTTCATCAAGATAGTCACAGTCTCCAAGGAATTGTAATGGATGTTTTTTAAGAGGCCACTCTTCTACCTGCCATATAGCCTTCTGCATCTATCTACCTAATTTAGTTTATGTTCATTTCTGTCGTGTATCACAAACTGATTCTATTTGTTCTATGGTTCATCTCCCTAAAGAGACAGTAACCTTCATGAAGTCCAAGATTGGTCCTTTGTTTACTTTGGTAAGTTCAGCACCGAAGCAGGGCCTGACCATGCATGGTAAAGCTCAATAAACAACCAGTCAAAGAACTACGAATTTACTGGGAAGATAGAGTTTAAAGTTTGGGGGCAGAATGATGAAGCACCCTGGTGTGTGTGTGTGTGTGTGTGTGTGTGTGTGTGTGTGTGTGTGTGTGTAATTTGTACTCAGTGATGAACAAAGACTACATTATCCTCCATATAAAATACAGGAATAAGAATGTTACCTACCTTCAGGGTTGCTAATAGGATTTAATGAGATGCTGTGTGGAAAGCATTTTTACTTTCCAGCATAGAGTGTGTATAAATAAACTTGTGCTGTATTTTCTCTCACTATACTTCACAGTAAGGTGAGAAAGATATTTTCCCAGGACAGTGCCACAGGAACTCTAAGAGACAGAAAGAGAGAGAAGAATGGTAATAATAACAAAAGTTGGCACCACCTGGAGAGATCCAAGGAAAATCATGACAGTATCATGCCACGAAGGGGAAACTTCTCCAAGAAGTGACTAGAGCTGGAGAGTGTTATGAAAGTATTGAAGATCAAGAATCAACAAAAGAATAATGATTAGTGCTGTCAACTTGGCAGGCTCTAGAATCACCTTTAGGCATGTGTGTTTGGGAGTATTTTGGTTATGGTGATTGATGTGGGGTGACCCTTGCCAATAGTGGGCAAGACTTTCCCTGAGCAGTACTCTATGAAACAGAGTGTGAAGTAAGCACATGTGTGCGCGCACTGATTCCTTTTGGTTTCTTGAACTCAGGTGAAATGTGACCAGCGGTTTCAAGCTCCTCCCTGCCACGATGGACTAGACCCTTGAACACAAGCCAGAACAAATCACGTCTGTCTCACACTGCTTTTGTCAGGGTGCTTTACCACTGCAATGGGAAAATCAATCAAGACAAGGAATACCACCTTCATATACAAAGTGTAGGTTTTTAGCAGAAAATTCTTACTCAAAGACCCAAAGCTAGTGAGAGAATAAAGCAGAGTGTCTAGTATCTCTCTCTACAGTATTTTCTTCTCTAGAGGGAGGATACATAGTTTTTATTAGGATACCCAGGATGAGGGAATATGTCTCAGCTTCCTTGTATCGTGTCCAGGCCATTTCATTAAGGTCTGGTCAGGCAGCTCTGAAAGACATGTGACTATTGGTAGTTACCCTTAATGTAAAAGGACCTCCTGCTTTTTTTTCTTCCTAGTAATTGGAAGAGAAGAATCATGACTGTATCTCAAATAAATCCGTGTTTAGGGATTTTTCTGCTTCATTCTTTCTTTCTTTTTTATTTTTTATTTTATTTTTTTACCGGACCTGAGGACTGAACCCAGGGCCTTGCGCTTGCTAGGCAAGCACTCTACCACTGAGCTAAATCCCCAACCCAGTTCTGCTTCTTTCAACTGAGTTTAATACATACTGCTGAAGCCAGCAGTTTGGTCACATTTACCCTAGATACCACGTTTGTAATTATAGCAACCTCCCCCAACACACTGATTCACTGCCTCTACCCAAGTTACTCAAAAGGCAAATTATAATCTCTTTTGGCCTTGCCCATTCCTCATAGTGGTGCCCCTTGCTCTTACGTAATTTCAGGTTTAAGTCAGCTTTGTGTTTGTTGTCATGAGACATGCTGGCCTTTGCGTTTTCGAGCACCCAGGAAATATGTGAAAAAGTCTGATATGGTTTTGTGGAGTCACAACACTGTGAGGGGTGACTTAAAAGGCCACTGGTCACCATTTGTTTGAATTCAAGAATCAGCATTTGAAAACACATTGAGTTGAAGGTAGCAGGCTTTACGGTTAGTTGAAGAAGTTATAAAATGAAAGAGACAATATGAATAGAAGCCACTCTATAGGTGACTATAGTAGGTTCCAGACTCGGCTTGTTATTATCTTATTAACTTTTCTATCGCCATGCTAAGATACATGACCAAGGCAACTCATAGAAGAAAGCATTTGATTTGAGGATCATTGTCTCAAAGGGTAGTAGAGTCTATAACCACCAAGACAGGGAACGTGGCAGCTGGTGGGCTAGCATGGCACTGAAGCGAATGTTGAGAACTTACATCTGATCCACAAACATCAGGTAGAGATAAAGGGAGGGGGAGAGAGAGAGAGAGAGAGAGAGAGAGAGAGAGAGAGAGAGAGAATGGTGTGGGCTTTTGAAACCTCAAAGCTCAACCTCAGTGGGACACCTCCTCCAAGGAGGCCATACTTCCTAATCCTTCCTAAACAATCCCATTCAAGCACATGAACCTGTGGAAAGCATTATCATTCAAACCACCACAGTCATTAAATGGCTTTGTGTCCTGGACAGACTAATAACTCACGTCCTGTGTTTCACTGTAAGCTCTTACATTCTTGGTTAGATGGCATATGCCACAAAAAGACTCTTCAAAATTATCTGCATTCGCCAGGAAACATCATTTATAGGGAGGTCCTGGCAAAAGAAAGGGAAGTAACTGGGCCATCACTGTTGTAACCTTGGTGCAACCTTGGTCCTCTAGTGGTTGTCACAAAATGTCCTAGTTCATGCAAAATTTATTCATTACTAATCACCTATTTTTTTTTTTTCAGTTCAGCCGTTCATAGACTAGCCCTTCTGGACACAGAATTATTGAATTTTAACAAACACTTATCGAGCACCTATAATTGGTCAAACTAACAAGCACTTAGGTTGATTTAGACTATTGCCTAGACCTAATTAGCATTCCAATTTAACAAACTGTGCTAACTGGTCCCTGAAGGTTCATTAGTGAAGGTTTCCTTTGCTTCTCAAATGCTCACTTAGAATCTCATACTTAAGACATGCAAGATTTAAATCACAACTTCACATTCTAGAATGGTTCCTCTTGCACATTTAGTGACTTTGTAAGCTTTTCTCGACTGTTTTGGATAATTTAGATGTCTAACATCTTTCCATTAATGTCATGATTATTGCCGACTGAAGTCCAGTATTTAGAAACACTTAGCTGGGATCAAAAGATACTTGGAAACACCATTAACGAGGGCATCAGATTTAATTAAATAAACATGGTTTGGGATGAAAGGAGCCTTGCTGCATGGGAATTAGCCTATTGCTTGCGGTTGATTCATTTTGTAACCACATATCCCAGTACGTGATGGGGAGGGGCTCTTTGCTATGCCTGAAGTCAGTACCCCATCCTCTTTTCAAAGTTTTACAGACATCAAAAGAGCTAGTAAAACCACATTAAGCTCTTGTGATTGCTAATATTTCAAGAGGAGTAGTTATTGAAGCAGGGTGAAGCAAGCAATCCATGGACCAGACATTCCGCTGTGTTCTCTCATACACATCCCCTGAAGTTTCCTGTTCTTAGGGTTTTCTAATAGAGTTTTTCATGAAATGTGCTAAGCATTATTGTTAATGGCTTACAGAATAGTCTTTAGATTTTGTAATGCAAAGAAATTGTGCATTTGTTCAAAAATACTTTTGTTGCCTATACTTCCTCTGTCCTAAACTAGACAAAAATCTACAATATATAACAAATGAGACTTAGAATAAACATAGTGAGTACTTTCAAAATAAAGGTGATTGCTTCAGAGAGTATTGTCTTCATTATTTTATTTACATGGGATGTCAATATTAGGTCAAATATTAATCCGTATTGTGATGTATTTTCATACTCGGAGAGGTAAAAAGTGAAGGTATGATAAATCAGGGCATTTCTCACAGGAGGATCTCAAAGAAAGAATGAGATTTGGTCAGTTTTTTTTCTCCTCATTTTTGACAAAGGTTCTTACAGAGTAGTCCTGCTGGCTTTGAACTCATGTGTGATCCTGCATCAGCTTCCTCTCTGCTAAGATTGGAGTTATATGCCCTCATCTTTGGCTTAGACAAACTTTTGAAAGAGAAGTGGCTGGTAATGGTAAAGAGGGTATATCCTTTGTGTTGGCAGTGGAGGCAGCTGTCAAATCAAGTGTGGGAAGTCATGGCTGTTCAAGATCTAAGGAGGTTTGTATGTGCTGCATGCCAAGTCAGTAGGAATGAGCTGTCCAGGCCAAGAGCTCCTGTTCCTCACTTGCTCGTCCCAATGTATGTGGGTGACTGTGTGATGAGGCTGGGGGTCCCAGAAATGGGCTACAGGGACACCCCCTTCTTGTTATTTGCCACACATAATGAGTCTTTAAAAGCATGATTTCTAGGATCATTGTCCTAATGATCAATAATGGGAAGTCTACAGATGCAGAGCTCTGGAGCAAGCACGGGGGAACTGTTAAGGTCCATTTTCAACCATAGTTCTAATGTGCTTTTCAATTAAAGCTCAAACAGACAACTAGGACACATGTTGTGCACTGAATACTAATAATCAGATTCACTGCTTGCTTTTGTATGAAAGAAATTATAAACGGCAAGTAGGCTTTGCTTATGCATTCAAAGTTGCACTTAAAATTTCGTTAGATCAAATTTTCCAAGTTCAAAATTATTGTCTTTATATCTGCTTTCTGGACTTATTATACCTTATTTATTGAGTGTTGTGGAATAATTTTTTTGTATATTGTGAAGATGTGTCTTTGTCAAGGTGTCTTCTTGTTGGTTTAATAAAAAGCTAAATGACCATTAGCTAGGCAGGAGGTATAGACATGACAGCCAGACACAGAGGATGCTGGGAAGAAGAAAGGCAGGGTCCCCCAGGAGACAGAGGGAGCAAGACATGCTGGAGAACAGGTAAAACCACAAGCCATGTGGCAATGCATAGATTAATAGAATCGGGTCAATTTAAGTTGTAAGAGCTAGTTAGTAACAAGCCTAAGCCATGGCCAAGCTTCTGTGTCATTACTGGGGAGCTGGCAGTTCTGATGAAAAGGTCTGACTACAATTGACCATTTTATCTTTACCACATTCTATATATGGCTTGTTAAAATCTTTTGTAGTAATTAGCTGCCATATATTCCATATATTCTTATTTTAAAAGAATTAGTGCTGTTTTAATAGTTTACTTGTACTAAATAAAGCTGATATGTAATAAAACCATATATATATATATATATATATATTTTTTTTTTTTTTAAAGAAGTTTTAACTTTCTTTTAAGATGGGGTTTTGATACATAGCCTAGGTTGGGCTTGCCTCAGCCTCCCTGTTGATGGAATTGTAGAAGTGTGCCAAACATTGTGCTAGGCCTTGGCACATTTTTATACCCAAACTTACAAGCACAATCAAGATGGCACACATTTCTACCACTTACAAAAGTTTCTATATGACTTTGAACTACATACCAGGAAACCAGTGATCTATCCTGTCATTATATAGATATATTCACTATTTTGAGGTCTCTAAAAAAATGGGAATATATAGAAGGCATTTCTTTTTGCCAGTATTTTTTTGTTTGATCCTAAAATGATCTGTGTTGTGTAGTAGGAATCTTAAAAGGTCTTATTAATGAAATCAAACCTGAGGCCAGTTATTGGGGTGAATGCTGGAAGATCAGAGACACAGAACAAGCCACGGGTATCTCGCCTTGCTAGTTCCACAGGTGATCCTGTTTCCTCAGGCTGGGAGCTTCTGAGTCCTCCTCCACATGAATCTCAGTTGAACTATGCTGCTCCAAAACCTGAACGCTTAACCAACCAAATGCTTAACTAACTACATGCTTTTACTCCTCCAGTTCCTGGCCCTCACGCCTTATATACATTTCTCTTTCTCTTTTTAGGTCGAAGCTTCTCTTTAGCAAGCTTCCTAGGCTGAATGTGGTGGTATTGTGTTCCCTGAAATATTGTGTGTTCCCAGAAATAAACATATCTGGGGTCAGAGAACAGACAGTCACTAGAACAAAGCCAAAAATGGTGGCTAGAAAATGGGAAGAGTAAGCCATAACAGAAGTTGGGCGGTGGTGGTACACACCTTTAACCCCAGCACTTGGGAGGCAGAGCCAGGTGGATCTGTGTGTTCAAGGCCACTTTAGAAACAGCTAAGCATGGTGACCCACGCCTTTAATTCCAGAAACCCAATCTTTAATCCCAGGGAATGGGGGCAGAAAGAGAAAGGTATATAAGGCGTGAGGACCATGAACTAAAAAAGAAAAGCATGTAGTTAGTTAAGCATCTGGTTGATTAAGCGTTCAGGCTTTGGAGCAATACAATTCAGCTGAGATTCATGTGGAGGAGGACTCAGAAGCTTCCAGCCTGAGGAAACAGGATCACCTAAGGAACTAGCAAGGTGAGATAGCCATGGCTTGTTCTGCTTCTCTGATCTTCCAGCATTCACCCCAATAACTGGCCTCAGGTTTGGTTTCATTAAGAACATTTAAGGTTCATGCTATAGTGTAGCACATGGACTAATGACACACACATCTCTTGGCTGTTGGTTACAGTTGTGTTATATGATTTCACCTCTTTTGTTTATCTCTTCACTACTGATAGGCATTTGAGTTGTTTCCATTTTTGGATGCTTTGAACAGTTTTGCAATGCCTTTATGCAGATGTATGAAACACTGTTAGTCTGGTTCACCTCTTAACTCCCAGCAGCACTTTATTGGGGCACATTATCCTCAACATTGGATATGGATAGTTGGTTAATGTTCATGATTCTAAAGGCCATTTAAAGGTAACTTATTTTCATTTTTCTTGCGGTGACAAATGATAAACTTCCCTTTTCCCCCCACTTCTTGGGACAAGCTCTCTCACTCTGTGGCCAGGCTGGTCTGAAACTCACTATATATCCCAGGATGGCTTCAGGGTTAGGATAATCCTCTTGCTTTAGCTCCCAAGTGCTGGGATTCCAGATGTGGGCAGATTCCAGGTGTGGGCAGATTCCAGATATGGACAAATTCCAGGTGTGGGTATATTCCAGGTCTGGGCAGATTATAGGTGTGGGCAGATTCTAGGTAGGCTTCTATGCTGGCTTTGAACTTTTTTTCATATGCTCATTGTTCATTCACACATCCTAGTGAAATTTCTTTCAAACCACATAGATTATTTTTAATTTGGCAAATGATAGGAATTCTTTTTCTGATATAACTTTAAAATATTAAGTTCAGTTTCTTACAGTTGAATTTTAAGTTGTTTATAACACATTTTATGCTTCTGGTTCTTTCTGTTTTGAATGAGTTTAGATTCCATCATAAGAATCCTGAAAGTTTTATTGTATATTCTAGATTCCATTGTGTTTCTTTAGGAAATTTTGTTGGTGTCCTCCTCCATTCCCTTCTCCCCTTCTCTGTTCTCCCCCTTTCTCCTCTTTCCTCCTTCCCTAACTCCCCCTCTTTCTTCATTCCTCCCCTCCCACAAAAACCATGGTGTGACAGAAGTTGTAACCCCTCAATTGTTTTCTGTAGACAGTAGCTGAAATCTCATCTCAATTCTTTCAGCCTTTGCTGTGTTACTTTAAATCTGCTCTCCATATAGGTAAGGGATAAATCTGAGCCATTCTGTTGATTCTCATCTATTGAGTGAGATCCTCATCTGTTTTTCTTTTTTCTAAGTGTCCATCCTTGGTATCCTATGGTGTCTGTTGCTATGATTTTTTCCCATTAGATCCTCGACTGACAATGGTGGCATCTTTTAGTTTATCTTCCTATGCTACAGTGAGACTCTGGGACCACAACCCAATACTGGGTCAAAGCTGTAGAGAAATACAAATGTAACCAGTGCATACTCAAGTTCCTACTTCGTTTCTTAAACTGTTACTGTACTCTTCAAAAATCCTTAAATTTGGATTTTGTTCATGGTCAAGTACATATGAGAGTACTTGTCTGAGTGACATCATCATGATGTAAATAGAACTACACTATTATTCTATTGTATTTTCCATTCACTCTCCTCTCCTTAGAACCACAGCAGGGGCTGAGAGAATGTTGTCCTGCTTCTTCATGGCTGCACGAAATCAAGACAAATGAAAGAACACATGAGAAACAAACAAACAAACAAACAAACAAAAAGTAGGGAGGCAGAAGTTGTGGGTGGGGAGGAGAAAAGAGGTCAAGATTTTCTAAACTCCTTAGAACAATAGGAGTCTTAAATGTGAGGCTAAAAATAGATAATATCTAACCTTTGTCCACTTTCCATGATACCTGCCATTATTGAGCAGCTACTGTGCATCAGACATTGTGTTTGGTGCTTTATAAATGTTACCTTTAATACATATGATTGTAGAAACAACATGTGTTATTTTTATAGTTACATTTCATAACTTAGGCTATGGATCACAGAAAGGTTGAACACATGGTGTAATGTCACATAGTGCAAGGGAGTGGACTTGTGGGTATACATCTGTTGTTCTCCCTTCAAATTTAATTTACTTTTAATTATGTGTACATGTGTGTATTAGGGGCAGGGTATGGAGGGTATGTGCATATGACTACACGTGCCTACAGTCCAGAGGTGTCAGCTTTCCCTGGAGCTGGAGTTACAGACTGTTATGAGTCACACCAGAATGCTAGGAACCCAACTCAGGTCCTCTAAAAAAGTATTACTTGCTCTCTCCGTCAAGCCATCTCTCTAGTCTCCATAGATGTGTTCCTTTTGTCCCCAGACCACTGCCATTTGCTTGCTTCATCACCCCACCTCTCAAGCTCCAATCCTAGAAGAGCATCTCTCCATATTATCAGATCTGGCATCATTTATTTTTGATCACTTAGGGAGCTAGGACCCCTCTCAAAATGAAACCCATTTGTGCAATATATTTCCAGACCTCATAAACATTGGAGACTTACTCTCTAGGAGTCCTTCTTTTATCAGAATGTACACTCAGGTATTTGCTCATAGAAACCTTGAATAGACAGATGCTCACTGAAATGAAGTGGGTCCTTGGGAAACTCTTAGTGAGACCAAGTGAATCACCTAATGAACCATGCCTGTTCAGAAGTGTACAGAGCTTAGATCCACTGGCGCCTTCCCTTGCACTGTGACGTGGGCATTGTAATGATTCAGAACTCACCAGGAGATTGTTTTCTGTCTTTCATGATCAATGGTTTGCCTTCATTTACAAGATTTCTTTCTTTCTTTCCTTCTTCTTTTTTTTTTTTTTTTTTTTTTTGCACTGTTTCACATAAAAAGAGATGAAGAGTAATGAATAGACATGTCAAAATCAGGAGGTTTTGTATGGCCTTAAAATAATGGCTCTTTTATAGAATTCATTTTTTGTTTTTTGTCTGTTGGGTTTTTTAACCAATAATAGAAAATATGGTGAATTTTCTTACTATTATTAACACAACATTTCTGCTTGTGTCTGTGAAACTGATTATCCTTGAAATGGCTTGCTCCTTCTTCTTCTTCTTTTCAATCTTCCTTTCCTTGACTCATTCATTGTTCATTTATTTAGAATCTAAAATGTGGCAGGCAATGTTCTAGACCCTGGGACTAAAGCAGTGAAGAAAATAACAAAAATCATTGCTACCCATATGAGTGGGAGAAACAAACAATAAATGATTAGCTACATACAATACTCATAAGAGGAAAGTATATATTGTGCCACTGATGATAAGGGATATGGAAAAATACTTCAGAAATAAAGATTTTATGTACATAGCACATGAGCTTTGGGCAAAAGAGCTAAAAGATATGAGATCAAATCTGGGTTACTGGGTAAAAATACTGTAAAGCCACTGACAGTTTACCATCTGTCTTGCATAACCAATGGCTTGAGGAAGTAGCTCATACAAAGGCCTTGAGTATGGAGTTTCAGCAAGAATTTTAGTGGGAGTGGTAGAGAAGAGAGAGAGAGAGAGAGAGAGAGAGAGAGAGAGAGAGAGAGAGAGAATGTGCAGATGTGTATGCATACATACATACATATATCTGTATATCTATCTATATCTATATCTGTATCTGTATCTATATCTATATAGATAATTTTTAGCCACAGAAAGCATTTATCCTGAGTAAGACGTGAAGATGCTTCAAGCAGAAGAAATAAATGGTCTAACTCTTATTTAGCGGAATTTCTTAGGACATGAGAGATTGTAGGAAACTGAGATCAGAGTAGAAAAGTAGGTGAGGCTGTTGAAACAACTGTAAAAAGACATCTGGAAAATTTTAGCCCAGACAATGACAGGGAGAAAGATGAACAGTGCTACACAGTGGTACATTTTGAAAGAGGAGCTGAAAGGATGAGCTGAATGGATCATGAAGTAATTGGAGAAGTCAAAGGTGAATCTAAAATTGTTGCCTGTGGAGCAACAGCAGCAGCGGGAACATGGTTGTCATTAATGAAGACAGAGAAAGCTGTGAAAGAAGCATGTTGGGTATCAAATAGTAAGAATATGGGTTTAACATGTGAAGTGTGAAATGGTCTTCAAATGCTCAAGTAGAAGCGGTCAGTTTTGGTACCTAGATACAAAAATTCAGAATTCAAGTTGATGACTAAGCCAGAGATGTAACCTGGGTAATATCTGAATACAGGTGTCATTTAATATCGTGGGTATGGTTATATTATTTTTAGGGGTTTGAATGAGAATGGCCCCATACACTAAGATGTTTGAATACTTGGTCCCTAGTTAGTGGAAATGTGTAGGAAAGAGTTTAGAAGGTGTAAATTTATTGGGGGAAGTGTGTCTCTGGGAGAAGACTGAGGTTTTAAAAGGTCCACATCATTCCAATTACCTCTCTCTCTGCCTTATGTTTGTTTTTTCAATGTGTAAGTTCTCAGCTACTGCTCCAGTGCTTGCCTGCTGCCATTTTGTCTGTTGTGATAATCATGGATCTAACCCTGGAACCATGAGCCCAAATAAATAATAAAAGCTTTCTTTTATACCTTGCCTTGGTCTTACTATCTCTTCACCTCAATAGAAAAGTAACTAAGACAAGTGCCCTACTGACCCCAGAATGCTATAAAAATCACAGATCCATGAGATGAGGAACATCAATGCGCAATGCTCTGAGGTGTGGCTAGTGAATTGTGAGAAGCAAAGGAAGGCATGATCATATACTAGATCCCCAATTCAGAAAAGACATCAAGTATTATCAATGTACTAGTGATTCTAACAGATCAAATAATGCAAGAAACATCAATGTGGAGGTCATGGTCATGTGAAATCAGTTCAGTCGAGTAGAGGATCCAAAAGACTGGTTGCAAACTCTTTCAGAGATAATTGAAAGAAGGAGAACACAGATGGCAAACTTAGAAAATACATTTTGGAGCTTTTTTCTACAAGTGAGGAACAATAGAGAGTAACTGAAGACAGATAAAGATCTAAGAAAGTTCTTCATATTTAATAAGATAGGAGAAGGCACAGCATATCTCTGTGCTCCTTTAGATGGATTCCATAAAAGGGCCAAATGACTCAGGAGAGATGGGGTATGTTGACTGAGCATAGGGGTGAGAAGGAATGGAGTCTGGTGCATAATGAGGAGTTTCAGATCAAAATAAAGGGGTGGATGCTGTATTCAGAGAAGTGAGGTGAGGTTGAATATTTCGGCAGAGAATGCTGGATTTCTACTCAATTACCAAAAGACTTAGTAAGAAGAAATTGTAAAATGTAGAGTACTTTGGCATGTAATACTAAGGCATAATTAATTATTGATTGCATTGAAAAAAGTAAAGCTAGAGGAAATCAATTCTTTCACTTGTCAAAGTGAGGGAACCAGAGCCAAGAACTTACCAGTTAGCTGTTGGAAGAATTAATTGGAGAACTTATGGTTTCTATCTCTAACTTTGTATTTTAACTCACTACATTTTACTGGAGGTCATTAAAGAAGTTGGTGTTCCAACAGGCAAACATTGTGAAGACTAAAAGGTTTTTTGGATTTGGATATATATGTGGGTATGTGCACATGACTACTGGTGCCTGTGAGGGCCAGAAGAGGGTGTTGGATCACCTGTTAGGCTTTATTCTTGGTCTTGGTATATCTCAGTACTTACATACTTCATTTTGGCCTCCTTTTGTGTATCCAGGTTATATCACAAAGGGAAATTGTCATCCTAATGCTTATTTACTTTCCTTTTCTTGATTCTCTTATTTTGATACAGGACTACATTACACAGTGTAGCCTAAACATCCAGTCATTGGCCAGTCTTCACTTATTTAAACCAGAAAATAGTTTTTGAATATTTTCTATGTGCTGAGCCTTGTGCTGTATTTGGGTAAATACACTGAATAAAATAGAGATGCTCTTTTCACTCCTGAAACACTCCTTGCATGCTTGCATTTCTTCATAAAAATTTGGGTCTTATAATGTTTCAGTAAAGTGCTGTGAGATGTCTTTCTGTATGCTGTGAATATATGTTGTTCCCATTGGTTAATAAATAAGCTGCTTTGGCCTGTGGCAAAGCAGCTTAGAGACAGGCGGGGAATCCAAGCAAAGATACAAAAAAGAGAAAGGCGGGATGGGAGAGGCCAGTCCACCCACAGTGAAAGGAGCAACAACATGCCAGCAGACTGGTAACACCACTGCCATGTGGCAACATATAGATTAATAGAAACGGGTTAATTTAGGATGAAATTGTTAGCTAGCAAGAAGCTTGGGCCATAAGCTATACAGCTTGTAGTTAATAATAAGCCTCTGTGTGTTTACTTGGAACTGAATGGCTGCAGGGCTGGGTGGTACACAGGAAAAATTTCCAATACAGTCAAGTGAGTTTTTTTTTAATCTAAACATTGAGAATATGTATAGATATTCTGTAGATATTGATAGAGAACTTCCAGAACAGAAAATCTTAACCATCACATTTCTATAAAGCACTAATCAAATGGGAATTAAAGAAAAGGTACAGGTAGCCAGGTGTGTAATGTAAAACTATTATATTAATTTTCAGGTGTTCCTAATAAGGGGAGGTATAAATACCCAAGCTTGTTACACAACCTTAAAATGCAAGGACCGCTTGAATTCAACTCCCACCTCTACCCAGTGGTTCTCCCATCCCACAAAAATAAAAGGTGCTACTGTGGTTTGGAGGTGTTGCTTTCCACATTTTTTTCTTTCATTCTTTAGGAAGATAAGTTCTATATCTGCTGACAATGCTTTAAAAAAATTCAGTTCCTCTGAATTAAGATAAAAGCTGTGAGAGAAAGGGAATGGTTTGGGAAGAAGAAGGGGAAAGAGGAGGGAGTAAGAGGGAAATGCAGGTGAATACAGCCAAAGTAAACTACAAATATCTATGAAAATGTGACGAAACACATCATTCTGAGCAATAACCTATAATAACAAACTAATCCCAAGTACTTCAATTCTGCTTTCCCCTAACTGTGGTCATTTTTAGAACCATTGTGGGTTTGTGCTGATGGCTTCTTGGACACAGTGGGTACCATTAATACCTTTTTAAAGATTTCAATATTGTTGGCTTAAGTTTCATGGTTAAAATGGATAAACTCACTTGAAATTGATGGAGTATACATGATGTGTGTGTGTGTGTGTGTGTACATATCCTTGTATACATATGAATGTGTGTTCATATGGAGGCCATAAATTGATGTTGGCTATCTTCCTCAGTTACTGCCCACCCTGTGTTTTTAGACAGGGTCTCTCATTGAACTGGTGCTCACTGATTTGGCTAGGCTGGGAGCTCCAGTGGTCCTGTTCCTGTATCCCAGTGTGAGGGATATAGGGCATTTCCTATGCCTGACTCTTTACATAGGTGCTGGGGATCCAAACTTATGTGCAGCACTTTACCAAATAAGCCACCTCCCAAGTGTGTATATATTTAAGCAAAATTTGTGACATGTAGGAGCCTCACACATTATAGAAATATCTTGGAGTCATGCTTCTGGCAAGTGAGAGAAAAAGCAGGAAGGAGAGCAGTTGGATCCAGAACAAGCTAACTTGACACCCAAACTAAATGGCTGTAGCCAATTTTTTTTCTAAGAACAGCTTAATGAGGGGAAAATGTCTTAAATATTTCACTCTTAAGACATACACAACACTAAAACCTCAGCACCACTTGGGTAAATAACAATTTAATTTTTAAAAGTCCCCCTAATCATAGCACTGTGCAATTACAGTTTTAATAAGTAACTACAAACTTTAATTAACTAAGCTGAGAAATGCAAACTGGTCTAAGCTACATAAACATTATGTGCTAAATGGAACTAGCCATGTTAATTCTAGTAATCAAGTTAGTACTTATGAGATTCATTGAGTATTGTCTTTTAATACATTTTATTAACAGTTCAAGAGAAACTCGCTCACATAAAGTGTGGACTTATTTCCAAATTATGGGCTGCAGTTCTAATTGAATCAAGAGGAAAGAAATAAGAATAAAAGGTAAACTCTGGGAAGGGAAACAGTGTATGTGACTCCAACATGATGAAATAAGAGTTGTTCGGTGTATGTATCAGTCATTTATTTTCTTATTCTTCATATCCATCTTGATTTCTACATTTATTTTGAAAGTTCAGATTTTGTTCTGAGGACAGTGTGATTAAAATGGTAAAATGGAACTCATTGATAAGTCAGAAGATCTCATTTTTTCCCTTTATAATAGAATTTATGTGTTAGTGCGTCAGTGTAACTTATTATGACACTATAGTCAGGATGTTGCCAAGAATATAGCAAGCATTTAATAAATATTCATAAAACTAAATTCAGCCCCGCACATCTCCATCCAAAGCTCAGTGTATCTAAAGAGAAAGCCATTCTCTCCTTCCCTTACCTGATTCACGCCAACAACATCTGCTTAGTTGTGCATGCCAGGAATTTTTAAAGTCAATTCCTCGTTTTTTGTTTTCATTCCTCACTTTCAACCCCTGGCTATATTTGGCACCTATGTCCCCACCTCTTCTTTCTTCACAGCCTCTGACTTGGTTCAGAGCCATGTCTACCAGATCGGGACACGCTACAGGGCCGTACTTGACCTCTGTGCTCAGTTTTCCTGCATCCTGTTAACAGGAGCACTGTTCTAATATATGATGTCATTATTTCCTTCTTGGTTACTTATGCACACATAGATGATGGACCCTAGACTCTTCAGTGTAATGGAAAAGAAACTCCTTTTCTCTAACATCCTTCAAGCTCACTGAAATTCTAGAAACCTCAAACTGTGCCAGAAACATCTAAAAATCTGTTTCTTGTTCAAAATACTTATTTTCTTGGCAAGATTGAACTAACTTTCTTTCTTTCTTTCTTTCTTTCTTCCTTCCTTCCTTCCTTCCTTCCTTCCTTCCTTCCTTCCTTCCTTCCTTCTCTCTCTCTCTCTCTCTCTCTCTCTCTCTCTCTCTCTCTCTCTCTCTCTGTCTTTGGTTTGGTTTGCTTTTTTCTTTCTTTTTTTAAAGAAATTTTTTATTCATTTTACATACCAATCACAGATCTCCTTCTTCCTTCTGCCCCTCCAGCCTTCCCCGCCTCTACAAGAAGGTAAGGCTTCCCATGGGGAGTCATCAGAGCCTGGTATATTCAGTAGAGACAGGTCCAAACCCCTCCCCCTGCTTTAAGGCTGTACAAGGTGTCCTACCATAGGAAGTGGGCTCCAAAAAGCCAGCTCATTCACCATGGATGGATCCTGATTCTGTCAAGGGGCCCCTTAAGCAGATCAAGCTACACAACCATCTCACTTATGCAGAGGGCCTAGTCCAGTCCCATGGAGGCTCCACAGGTATTGGTCTAAATTTCATGAGTTCCCACTAGTTTGGTGTGGTTGTCTCTATAGGTTTCCCCTTCGTGATCTTGATTCCCCTTGCTCCATAGAATTTCTCTTGCTCTCTTCGACTGAACTCCTGGAGCTCAGCCTAGTGCTTGGTTGTGGATCTCTGCATCTGCTTTCACCAGTTACTGGAGAAGGGCTCTATGGTGACAGTTAGGGTATTCACTGATCTAATTACTGGGGTAAGCCAGTTCAGGCACCCTCTCCACTATTGCTAATAGTCTAAGCTGGGGTCATCCTTGGGGATTCCTGGGAAGTTCCCTAGCACCCACTTTCTCCCTATCCCTGTGATGTCTCCCTCTATCATGGTATCTCTTTCATTGCTCTCTCACTCCACCCCTGTTTCAGCTCGACCATCCTGTTCTCTTATGTTCTCATCTCCCATCTCCTACCCTCCATTGCTCTCCGCTCATCCCCAGTTTACTCAGGGAGATCTCATCTATTTCCCCTTCCCAAGGAGATCCATGCATTCCTCTTTGGGTCTTCCTTGTTAGCTAGCTTATTGGGAGCTGTGGGTTGTAGTCTGGTTATCATTTGCTTTACACCTAGCATCTACTTATGAGTGAGTACATACCATGTTTGTCCTTCTGAGTCTGGTTTACCTCACTCAGGATGATATTTTTCTAGTTACATCCATTTGCCTTCAAATTTCATAATGTCTTTGTTTTTCTCTGCTGAGTAGTACTCCATTGTGTATATGTACCACAATTTCTTAATTGGTTCTTCAGTTGAGGAGCATCTGGGTTCTTTTCAGGTTATGGCTATTACAAATAATGCTACTATGAACATAGTTGAGCATGTGTCCTTGTGGTATGATTGAGCATTCCTTGGGTATATGCCCAAGAGTTGTATAGGTGAGACTTGAGGTAGATTGATTCCCAATTTTCTGAGAAACTGCCATACTGATTTCCAAAGTGGCTGTACAAGTTTGCATTCCCACCAACAGTGGAGAAGTGTTCCCCTTACTCTACCTCTCCCACATAAGCTGTTGTCAGTGTTTTTGATCATAGCCATTCTGACAGATGTGTTATCTCAGAGTTGTTTTGATTTGCATTTCCTTGATGACTAAGGATGCTGAGCAATTTCTTAAATGTCTTTTGGCCATTTGAGATTCTTCTGTTGAGAATTCTCTGTTTAGCTCTGTAGCTCATTTTTAAATGGGATTGTTTGCTATTTTGATGTCTAGTTTCTTGAATTCTTTATATATTTTGGAGATCAGCCCTCTGTCAGATGTGGAGCTGGTGAAGATCTTTTCCCATTCTGTAGGCTGCCATTTTGTCTTATTTTCCATGTCCTTTGCTTTACAGAAGCTTCTCAGTTTCAAGAGGTCCTATTTATTAGTTGTTGCTCTCAATGTCTGTGCTACTAGTGTTATATTTAGAAAATGGTCTCCTGTGCCAATGCATTCAAGGCTACTTCCTACGGTCTCTTCTATCAGGCTCAGTGTAAACTGGATTTATGTTGAGGTCTTTGATTCACTTGGATTTGAGTTTTGTGCATGGTGATTGATATGGATCTATTTGTAATCTTCTATATGTTGACTTCCAGTTATGCCAGCACCATTTGATGAAGATGCTTTCTTTTTTCCATTGTACAATTTTGGCTTCTTCATCAAAAATCAGGTGTTCATAGATATGTGGGTTAATGTCAGGGTCTTCAATTCAATTCCATTGGTCCACATGTTGGTTTTTATGCCAATACCAAGCTGGTTTTTTTTTTTTTTTTTTATTACTATAGCTCTATAATAGAGCTTGAATTCAGGGATGGTGATGCATCCAGGGGTGGCTTTGTTGTACAGGATTCTTTTAGCTATCCTGGGATTTTTGTTTTTAAGTTGAGTATTATTCTTTCCAGGTCTGTGAAGAATTGTGTTGGGATTTGGATGGAGATTGCATTGAATCTGTAGATTGCTTTTGGCAAGATTGCCATTTTTACTATGTTAATCCTATCTGTCCATGAGCAGGGGAGATCTTTCCATTTTCTGACATCTTCTTCAATTTCTTTGTTCAGAAACTTAAAGCTCTTGTCATATAGGTCTTTCACTTGCTTAGTTAAAGTTACCCCAAGGTATTTTGTATTATTTGTGGCTATTGTAAAGGATGATGTTTCTCTGATTTCTTTCTCAGTCTATTTATCATTTGTATATAGGACAGCTGCTGATTTTTTTTTAAATTAATCTTGTATTCTGCCACATTACTGAAGGAGTTTATCAGCTGTAGGAGTTCTCTGGTAGAATTTTGGGGCATCACTTAAGTATATTATATCGTTTGCAACTAGCAAAAGTTTGACTTCTTTCTTCCTATCCAATTTGTATCTCCTTTTGTTTTCTTATTGCTCTAGCTAGGACTTTGAATACTATATTGAATAGATATGGAGAGGGTAGGCAGCCTTGTCTTGTTCCTGATTTCAGTGGAATTGCTTTGAGTTTCTTTTCATTTAATTTGCTGTTGGGTGTTGGCTTGGTGTAAATTGCCTTTATTATGTTTAAGTATGTTCCCTGTATTCCTGATCTCTCCAAGACCTTTATCATGAAGGTATGTTGGATTTTGTCAAAGGCTTTTTCAGCATCTAAAGAGATAAGTTCCAATGCCATTCTCAACTGAAGATTTTTTCTTTCTTTCTTTCTTTCTTTCTTTCTTTCTTTCTTTCTTTCTTTCTTCCTTTCTTTCTTTCTACTGCATCAAACAGGGATAAGTATCCTGCTCTTAAAAATATTACTCTGCATATTCTATTGACCTTTGTTCAGATAACCTGATTCTCCTACTAGGAATGACTGTGGCTTTAGGATGACTCCCGTCAATGCTCACTTTCAGAGAGCCATGCCCAGGTTTGGGCAGAAGAAATAGGATCCATGTTGAAGCATTGTTATAAGGAAAGCCTTTTGCTTCTGTGGTGGTTTGAATAAGAATGGCCCCCATAGGCTCATATATTTGAATGCTTTGCCACCAGAGAGTGGAATTGTTTGAAAGGACTAGTAGGTGTGTCCTTGTCAGTGTACATGTGGCCTTATTTGAGGAGGTATGTCACAGTGATGGAGGTGGGCGCTGGGGGCTGAGGGTGGGCTTTGAGATTTCCAAAGTCCAAGACAGGCCCAGTCTCTCTCTCTCTCTCTCTCTCTCTCTCTCTCTCTCTCTCTCTCCCTCTCCATCTCCCTCTTCCTCACTCCCTCTTGCTTTCAGTTGTTTTGAGACGAGGCAGCTGTCATGCTGTGATTTGTGCAGTGCCACCTGTGCCACAGGAAACTAAAGGAAGCCTCTGGCTGAAGGTAGGCAGCTGCACATTTCATTCACAGCTTATGAAGTACTCATGCCTGTCCACAATCCCTTGAAAGAACTTAGAAGAAATTGTTTATTTAACCAGTAATAGATAATCCCTGTCTCCTTGATAACAAAGCATGTACTGTGTAATATTATTTTGCTCATTTGTTTGAGACAGGGTCTCATGTATCTCAGGCTAGCCTTGAACTTGATATGTAGACAAGCACTTTAAACTCTTGATCATCAAGCCTCAACCTCCCAAATTCTAAGATTTCAGGCATGCACCACTGCTCCTGTCTTATGACTCTCTCCTATCATGTGATACCCAGGCAATAAATTAGGAAAGAAGTTTAATAATAAATGGAGGCCTTTTGTTGTTTTCTGGCTGCTTTTCTCTACAAAGTTATTTTCTACCTGGCTATAGACATGGCCAAGTCTCCCCCGTCTTGCACAAATCACAATGAAACACCAAAAGCTCTTCCCTCATCCGATATTTTCTCAAACTCTGATCCCTTTTCTTTCAGCATAAGAGAGTCTTTAAGACAAAACAAAACATTCTCAGTGTGGCTTGGGAGGACTCAGAATGAAAAGGATATAAGAGAAAGAACCAAGGAAGGCACAAGAAAGAGCCTGCGGGATATTTTAGGCCAGCATAGAAACTTTGGTTTTACACCAAGTATAGCATCATTAGTGGTAATTTAACAGCCATTTTATGCATGAGGCATTATGGGCACGGTGTCTAGATGAGTCTACCATCTTGTCAATAGAATTTTTTTTCTCCTTTTTTAAATTTATTATATTTGTGTTTTAATTTTACACATCAGCCATGGGTTCCCCTGTCCTCCCCCCTCCCACCCTCATCCCCCCCATCCCCCCCCTCTCCATTCCCATCTCCTCCAGGGCCAAGACTCCCCTGGGGATTCATTTAAACCTGGTGGATTCAGTACAGGCAGGTCCAGTCCCCTCCTTCCAGGCTGAGCAAAGTGTCCCTGTGTAAGCCCAAGGTTCCAAACAACCAGCTCATGCACTAAGGACAGGTCTGGATTTTTTTTTTTTAAATGTGGAAAAACATATATTGGCTTCCAAATCATGAAAAAAATCTAAAATCTTGAAATTAATACAAGCATAGCTAAATGCCCATAGAGTGTGATATTATGTAAAGTGTATTTCAGTTTATCTGTGCTGAATTATGAAAACTATAAATGTCACCCATGAGAACAAAGTAAACATTTACCTTCAAGAAAACTCATATTTTAAAATTTGTGAAAAACTATTTAAACCTGATAAGAGTTTTATGTTTGAAACAATCTAGAATGGAAGATTTTTAAACTTTATAATGTTTGGGGATTAAGAAGTCTTAAAATAGATATAGATATAGATATACTTACCAATACTAAAAGAGAGCAAAATCTCTCAGGGGACAAGAATGAATTACCAGATAAACAATCCTTATATATGGAACTATCAGTAAAATAACATCCTGCAGTTCTCTGGGTAAGTAAAATGTGCATATATGTGATGTTGGCTATTAAATATTCAGTAGTATATAGTTTCCAGAAAGCTGTGTTTTTCCTCTCCTTTTACCAATGTATCATAGAATCAGGACTCCAGCTCTATTATATATGTCATGGGTGTACAGTTATGTCCCTTGAGTAAGGATCAAGTTTATTTTCAATGTCATAACAAGCTGTGTCTGGCAGTTCCTAAAACTAGATCCAATAAATATTTACTTGATATTTCCCTTGACAAGTGTCTGAGAATTTATTTCCTAGCAGACTAGCAGGCTGGTTTACTTTTTCTCCTTGTTAATTTTTATACCACATTGACTAGATACACATAAAACACCCACACTCATGTGCACAAACACATACCAACATATATATAAACATACAATTACAGAGATCAGGCATCTCACATCTCTCAAGAAAATTGAAGTAAGATTTTTTTCTCTTTCTTTATGTTTCCTATATAATCTGGACCCTTGCCAGCCACACCAGAATTGGATACCATCTGTGAAATTAATTTGAAATTCACTACTGTTAATTTGCCTGCCTCTAAATCTGCCATGGCATCCTTCCAAATTTATTTTTCCAACTTTAGACTTTAATTTCATTCCAAGATCCTTCTCCTGAGTGTATTTTGGTCGCATTCACCAGAGAACTGTCCATTTTAATCATTAACCATTCATATTTCTTATCTCTCCAGTTTTTCAGCCAGTCGTTTGCATTTCATATTTCTTCTACATAGTTAAGGGAGAAAAATGCCTTTTAGTTCAGCAAAAGGTGAGGAAAGATTTCCTCAGGCATTTATATTTAAAAAAAAAATTAGTTACTACTCTTAAATATGTAGATTTTAAGTTTAGAATTTTAAAATTTGGTAATTAAAATTTTTTTCATCTTGATTTGGAATTTAGTCATATGCAGTGGGAGTGATGAACATTGAGGAAGGACCTGTAGAGGATTTCTTAGCTTTTTACTCTGGATGGAGCCTTGAAGTCATTTTTAGCAGATCTCTGTATAAACTTAAAACTTCAACTGCTCTCTGTGCGCTAGTGGGATCAGTTGGTTACAAGTATAATGCGCAATAATAACTTCAGCACTCTTCTAGCGATGGAGTGAACTTTTCGGGTAATAGAGTTTATTTGATATACTTGTGTACTTCAATACACTTTTGTACTTCAATGCCCTCTAAAACCAGGCATCAGCAAAAACAGAGGGATTACCATTTCTGCTTGATCTTGCTTGACCTCATCTACGTAGACTTGAAAATCTTACCACTAGTTTGATGTTTCTATTGAATGTAGCAGATGTCATGTACAAGAGTAGCCTTATGAATTCTTTAAATCTAAAAAGAATTATAGCCAAACTTTCTCAGATAAAAATAACATGAACAAGGGGATCTAGGTTGATTAGTTTTTTCCCCTTAAACTAATTTCCTTAAATATTTTTAAAACATGACAAGAATAAGTACTTTCTGGTAAATAACTGCAATGTAAGATGGGATTGAATTTTATTAGAATAGAGTTGTCATCCCCCCCTCATTTTAAATTAGTTCTTTGATAATTTTGCATAATATATTTTTATTATAGTCATCTCTCCTCTACCTCCTCTCGGATACACCCCCGTTCCCTAGCCATCCATCTTTGTGTTCTATAAAAAAAGTATCAAGTACAATTTGTACTTTTGATGTGCAGCCCTCACTGAATTACCTTCAACATACCAGGTGTGACGGCCGGTTTCCCGACTTCCTCCCAGGGCGGAGCCCTGGGTTGTTTACCACATCGGCTCTCCTGCTCAGATGGCGCTGACTTCCTCCTAGGGCGGAGCCCTGGGTTGTTTACCAAGTCGGCTCTCCCGTTCAACTCCGCCCAGTAACAGCAATGCACCAATCCCAATCCGCCTAGTGTATCAGGCCAGCAGAGCACGCCCACATCCTGCATAAAAAGCCCGTCAACTGCCGTGGTCGGGGCCCCTCACCTCCAGCTCTCCCTCAACCAAGCAGCGCTTCAATAAACCGTGATTGGGATGAACGTCTGCATGTAAAAAGGTATGGATAAAAGGGTTTACTGCATCAGTCACCATGTCACACTGCAGCTTCTGTGATGAGATTTCCCCATTCTCCCTTCCTCCCCTTTTCTCTTAAAATTTATTTTGTTTGATTCTGGTGGGAGTGGGGGTGGGGAGGGAGATGGGTCAGATCAGGAGATATGATGTGAAAGACACAAAGAATAAATAAAAAGAAATTTAAAAATAATCATATGACAGTAATACAAGAACCACACTCTAGGACAGGCCTCATGAGTACTTGGCCAGTGAAAAACATACTCCATGGTTTTTGTGTGTTTTTTCAGTTTTTTTGTTTTGTTTGTTTGTTGTGGTTTTTTTTTTTTTTCCTTTGAGAGAAAGCGTAAAGTTGAGTGGGTATGGAGGGGAAGAATCTGGAGAAATTTGGAGAGCAACAAGAATATGATCAAAATACATTGCATGAAAATTTTAAAAATAAAAATGAAGTTTAAAAAGGACCCTGAATGGGCAAAGCAATTCTAGGCAGAAAGAGCACTCTTGGAGTATCACAAAACTTAATCTCAACTTATATTGCAATAGCATAATAACAAAACCTTTAAGTACTATCACAGAAAAGACAGAGCAGAAATAATAGGATGAATAGAACAGAATAGGATAGAATAGCATTTAATAGAATAGAAGACATGAACACGAAGCCACATGGCTGTGGACTGCTGATTTTTGACAAAGTTGCTAAAAATATACCCTGGGGAAGAGACAACCTCTTTAGCAAATGGTGATTGGGAAACTGGATGTAGAAAATGAAACTGTATCCCTGTCTCTCATCCTTTACAAAATTCATTTTAAAATAGATCAAAGGCATTAATAAAAAAAAACCCAAAAATCTATAACTTCTAAAGGAAAACTCCTTCAACATACAGGCTTATGCCAGGCTTTCCTGAAAAGGAATCCAATAGCTCAGGAAATAATTGAAAAATAGATAAATGGCATTGCATGAAATTAGAAATTCTCAGAACAGCAAAGGAAGCAATTATGAAAATGAAGAGACAGACTGAAGAAAGATGGGAAAGATTACCAACTTGTACATCTATAGTAACATCTATGAAGAACTCAAAAAATTACACACCAGAATGAAATTTTTGTCCTATCAATTATTTGTCAATTGAATTGAATAGTCAATTCTCAAGAGAAGCAAATGATATTGATATAGTTAGCCATCATGAAAATGAAACTCAAAACTCTACTGAGATTCCTTCTCATCCAAGTCAGAATGATGATCCATTAGAAAATATGACAATATGCCAGGTCGTGGTGGCACACACCTTTAATCCCAGCACTCGGGAGGCAGAGGCAGGCGGATCTCTGTGAGTTCAAGGCCAGCCTGGGCTACTAAGTGAGTTCCAGGAAAGGCACAAAGCTACACAGAGAAACCCTGTCTCAAACAAACAAACAAACAAACAAAAAACAAAACAAAACAAAAAAAAAAACCATGACAATAAATTCTGATAAAGATGGAAGAATAAAAAAAGAACCCTTCTACACTGCTGATGGGAATGTAAACTAGTACAAACATGGTAGAAATCAGACTGGAGGCTTCTAATAAAAAACAATACAAAACTCAAAGTGAAATTACTGTATAATCTGTTGATACCACATTTGGCATGTGTGGTAATTTCAATAAGAATGATCTCGATAGGCTCTTATAATTGAATGACTAGTTATCGTGGAGTGGCACTGCTTGAGAAGGATTAGGGGTGTGGTCTTGTTGGAGCAGTGTGTCACTGAAGAGTGGGTATTGAGGTTTCTGAAGCCTAAGACAGGTCCAGTAGTTCTTTCTCCTCTGCTGCCTGTTGATCCAGATGTAAAATTCTCAGCTATTTCTCTAGCACATATATTTCTGAATGCCACTGTGTTCACCACCATGATGATGTTGACCTAAACCTCTGAAAATGTAAGCAAGCTCCAATCAAATGCTTTCTTTTTGAGAGTTGTCATGGTCATGTTGTCTCACATAGCAATAGAACAGTGACTAAGACAGTGTGTGTCTGAAGGAATCTATTCAGCATACTGCATAGAAGCTTGAACATCTGTGTTCAATGCAGCACTGTTTGCAATAGCCAAGATATAGAATCAACCTAGATGTCTATCAATAGACACAAATAAAACGTGCGCGCGTGCGCACACACACACACACACACACACACACACAATGGAGCTTTGTTCATTCATTGACATAGAAGAATGAAATGTCATTTGCAGGAAATTGAGTTTAATTGAAGACCATCATGTTAAGCAAATCAGCAAGAGCCAGAAAGATAGCTATTTAATACTTTCTCATTTCATATTATAGTCTGTTTATGTATCTATTTATCATCTATCTGTCTATCTATCTATCTATCTATCTATCATCTATCTATCTATCATCTATCATCTATTATCTATACATTCATCTCTGTTTATGTTACATGAAAGCAGATAGAGCACTACTTAGAGGAAGGGGACTGGAGAGCATGGGAAGAGGGGCACAAGGGAGTTAATGTGAGAAAAGTATAATAAACACATGTGAAAATGTCAAATTAATTCCACTATGTTTCATGCTAACTAAAAATGTAAGAATAAAAAGAAACAAAAAGGAAGGACTTCCCATCCAGCACAAAGAGTGGTGCTTAGCTGATTGTCTTCAACTGTCTGCTTCATTATGAGCTATTACCCCTCTATAACAAAATTTATCTAGTTCTCAGGGAAGCTTGTGACCACTGGCTAATTCAAGTAGTGTTATCAGAGCTTGTCCATGTTCATCATCACAATAGTCCTCAAATGAGTGAACTCTGTTCTAGATACATCCTTTGAACTGAGAAATGTATAAGATCTCTATTCTACCTTAATCTAGTGGGTCCCCTGACCGTACCTGTTGTCTTCTTCTGTCAATAGTTACTCTCCAAGAAACTTCTTGTTTGTAATCCATTTGAGCCTTTATTTTTTGAAAAAAAAATAATGTCACTTTCTGGAAAAATCCAGAATAGTTAGATGGGATTGGGAACTGGACTACTCACTAGCTTACCGCTAATGATGAACAAGCCCCTCAGAATACAAGGTGTTTGTCCACTTGTTAAAATGCTCACTCATGGTGAGATGGGATTTTTGGTAAGGGTGTTTTATTAGAAGAAGATATGTATTGACCAGGGAATTCAATATATATGACAATAATAAGGATCAAGAAATGGAAGGAGATAGCTAAATTATGCTAAATATTTGTGCTAACTGAAGAAGTCATTAGCTTATATAGTAGGTATACAAAAGGATGAAGATTTGATGGAGTGGCTAAATTTCAAAGATGGTTGTGGTGGTTTGAAAGAAAATTGTCTCCTAAGGGAGTGGCACTATTAGAAGGTGTGGCTTTGTTGGAGTAGGTATGGCGTTGTTGGAGGAAATGTGTCACTGTGGAAGCAGTCTTTGAGGTCTCATATAGTTCAAGATACTACCTAGAGTTTCAGACCACTTCCTGTTGCCTGTGAGTGACAATAAAAGAGCCCTCAGCTCCTTCTCCAACACCATGTCTGCCAGCATGCCACCATGCTTCCCACAATGACAATAATGGACTAAACCTCTGAAATGTGAGTGAGCCAGCACAATTAAATGTTGTCCTTCATAAAAGTTACCTTAGTCATGATATGTCTTCACAGAAATAGAAAGCCTAAGAAAATGGTTGAATGTTCAAGTAAGGAAGATCAGTTATGTGAAAGTCAAGACCCTGGTTGGGAACACCTAACAACTTGGCACATAGTATGGAACAGTGTGGCTCTAGATTTTTTTCTGATCTTCTGAGGCTGTAGAGGTTGACAACTTTTCCCCTAAGCCTAGTTTATTCCCCAAAAGTTAGGAGACAAGACAACAAATAGCACATATAAGAAGACATTTCTATTGATTCCCTACCTCCAGTTTAAGTGAAAGTGCATCTAACAAGCGAGAGGAAAGAATACATTTCAAAGAAGCTGTGAGACTTAACTATAATGTCCCCGGAGGGACTAGGATCAAACCATAGAGGTTACAAGTACAAGATGAAGGAGACCAGGACACATAACAGGTTATTAGAAGTTAATTTACTCCAAGGACTTCTTCTGGAACATAGGATTTAACATCTTAGAAAAGATGCCAGAGGGTGATCCAAATTTACAGCCAGGATGGCTCTCAGACCCTGGACAAAGCAATGGCCCACCATGAGCAAAAATATTGCTAAGTGGAATATAAAAAAGCGTTAAAAAGTTCAGTAAACTTGACATGCTGAAATGGGCATAGCACAGGAAGCCAGATAAAACAACAGAGGATTATGCTATGTAGGAGGCTCCCACATCACATGTTTACCTATGACAAGACACATGTGCATGTTGAAAGAAACATTGGCATTGTTATGGATCTCAGTGCTAGCTCTCTCCTGTGGACTTAGACTGGGGGCAGAAAAAAATAACATTGTAGAACCCAGCTTGCTGACAGCAAAGGGTAGAACAGATCCCTTAAGCAACAGAGGTCAGGAAACAATTTTTTTTAACACTAAAGGCCACAAAATAATTGTTTTTATTTCAAGAACAGACAAGGTCAGAGTGATAGCCAAAGGGTCTTGTCCTGCAGAGAAATGTGGAGATGGTTAAGAGAGTATGCTTTCTTATTGGGTAAATAATAGAAAAACTGCAGTAAAAGATGAACAATTGCTTAGTAGGAGGCTGAGACCTATTTCTCAAGTAAAGCCATATTTCTTTGAATGATTTTTTAACCAAAGACTCTTTTTAAAGTAGGATATACTGAGTGAACAGGATAAGGAGCTTTGGTGGTCAGTCCCTGTTACCAATCATAAGGATCATCCCAGTCCTTCAACAGACCCAATAACCTAGACGTGTAACTTTATATTGAAGAAAGCATAGTACTTCACTGTCTTGAGTCTGTTTGGCTATATGGTCTATGTTGACATGGATATCTAATTACGTAAAGCATCTTTATGCTATAGAGGAATATAATGGTATAATGAAGGTAATGAATCTTCAGCAATTATGGCTGTCGTTGACTTCCTAATGGTCACCCCAGGTCCTAAATCTATCATTGAGATTGACATAGTGTTTTGATGAGTGTAACTGTGATTGACATGAGGTAATTTTTTTGAGCCTTTTTTTTTTTTTTTTTTTTTGAGGATCGAACCCAGGGCCTTGCACTTGCTAGGCAAGCACTCTACCACTGAGCTAAATCCCCAACATGAGGTAATTTTTACATTGCGTCCTGGATTTAAGGCATAATAACCATTGTATTGAGTAAGTTGAAGTGTCTCTTTATGCTTTGGCCTTAATGACAAATAAAAAAAATTACCCTCGTATCTAAGGGGCAGATGTTGAAGATAATAGTTTTTAAAATCTAAAGAATTCTGTGGTAGGACCCTCAAGCACATCTCAGTTTCATTCCATTCTCCCCATAGAGAAACCACATGGATCCTAGGAAATAACTGCAGACACAAAAGTTAGTTATGCTGTAGCACTGATCATAGCTGCTGCACATGGCATTGTTTCATTGCTAGAGAAGATGAATGGATTAAACAGTGTAGATTCAGTGATATAGTGAGTATATTTTTGTTTCTCCTTTAGTCAGGAAAGATTAAAAACAATTCCCTTTCACAAAAACAAAATAAAACAAAAACAAAACAGACACCCTATGTTACCTATCATTTTGCTTCAAGATAAAATTTTCTCAGTCCCTGTCATGGTGAAGATAGCAGAACTCTAGATCATATGGATATCCTTCAAGACACTATGCCAGTCATTTATATGATGGAGTGCTGATGAGCAGGCAGGGTGAGCAAGAAGAGGACAATATCTAGAAATCTTGAAAGGGTAATTTGCCCTCTATGAGATGGGAGCTAACCATTTTGAAGACTTAAGGGCCTGCCATTCTTTTTTTTAAATTAATTAACTAATTTGTGGTAGTCTTCTCCCACCTTTTGAAGGGTTCTTAGGTGGAGGATATAGGAATTAAGAAATTATAAAAAAAAAAAAAAGAGAGAGACCTAGACAATGAGAAGAAAGACAGAAACACAGTATAGCTTCAGGAGGGCCTGAGTCAATACCCAACAGCCTCATCCTTTATTGAAAAGGGCTTTTTATAATATGCCAAGAGGAGAGGCAAAAGACCTCCCCTTTGCAAGATCAAAGCACACCATACAACCAAGTGTAGATCCTTCAAAACACCTGGTAAACATGCCCATGACCAAATAATCTCATTATATAGCCCTGCTGTATAAAGCAAGCTCAGATGCTCTGACCCTGAGTAAGTTCTCACTTCTGTGGGCTTCTACACTAATTAATTTGTTCCAGCCTGATCACAGTTCCCCCCTCTTTCCTATCTCCCAGTTCCTCTATGTAAACCCCCATCCAGTCATCCTCCTTTCTCTTCAGAAAAGGGCAGGCTTCCCATATGAATCAATCAGCCAGGGCATATCAAGATGCAGTAAGACTGGGCATCTCCTCTCCTATTAAGGCTGGATGAGACAACGCAGTAGGAAGAAAGGGTCCCAAAGATACCTGCCATTCTTTAAAGATCTTATTGTGCAGGGTGGAGGGTGCATTGGGTTACTTCCTTTCAAGTAAGTTGTTGCATCTATACCCTGTACCACAGGAAATACAATATTTGGTCAGCCCAAATTTAGAACATTCTAGTCCCAGGACTACCACTGTGATTATTATTTTTTTTAATTAATTATCTTATAGTCCTGTCTCTCTCTGTGTGTCTCTCTGTCTCTCTCTGTCTGTCTCTGTCTCTGTCTCTCTCTCTGTGTGTGTGTGTGTGTGTGTGTGTGTGTGTGTGTGCATTTGTGTGTATCTCCTTGTGTGCCACAGTGCAGGTATGGAGGTCAGAGAACAAATTATGAAATTGGTTCTCTCATTCACCTTTATGTAGCTTCTAGGGATTGAACTTGGGTTGCCAGGCTTGTACCACAAAAGCCTTTACACACTGAGTCATTTCATTTGTGATATTCTGACTCTTTTGCCATGAAGAGTTGCCATGCAGTGATGCAGGGAGAGCTAGACTAGGAAAGGGCTCATGGGAGGTCAGCATATGGTCCAGTAGGCTGTTGCACCACCTACGTCATGGAATAAGGGGACATGAAGGGAAGTAGAGGCAGAATGATGACTTTCAGTGATCACTTTTAAACATATTCATTTTCTCATGGTTTATCTACACAACCATCTATTTCTTTAAGAAACAGAGTGGCAAGAGAATCTAGCATGGGCATCCATAATAAGGTCATATGGGTTGGAAAGACTAAGGGATCAAGAAGATGAGTTAATCCTCTGTATTTCCTCTTTCTACTCTTTTCACCTTTAACACTCTTGTTCAAAACATTTACCCAACGGAGGCTTTGGAGAAGAGTGATGGGCATGAGGCTGTGTACATTTTGTCGCTGATTTAGAGCTGGTCCCTGGCCTCCTGCCTTTCAATCCCTGAAGTCTGCTGTGAAGTGGCTAGTTTACTACCTCCCAGGGAAGAGCAGGAAGTGGTTTCTGCCAATGCCTTCATTATTACTCAGATCCACAGCTGCTTTGCATTTCTTGAGGAATTCATTACAGAAGACTTTTTTTTTTTTTTTTTTTTTACTAGTATGCATAGTAAGTACTCCATTGTCTGTGAACGAGCCCCGAGTTCCTTGGAGACCTACATTATTTATTTATGGCAAATCTTTTGGAACCTTTTATTTGATCACAAAGCTACAAAAATATTTTCTAATCTAAAAGTGATGAAATTATTTTTAGGCCGGACTTAAAATTTCAGGTAGACAACAATAATGCCTTTAAGTGGAATTTCCACCACAAAACAAGACAATCCTTTTAAAACAAAATTTTTCTTTTATCATCAGAATACCTGAGTTAATTCTTGGGCCCTTTCAATAGTAACCATTTGTGGAATTGATAGAGTGGCTTAGAGGTGAAAAATATTAACACTTTCTTCTGTAATTTGTAAGCATATACCCAGAGTCAGCTTTGTGTGCTGTTGGTACTTATATTTTCCGTAATCATAAGTAACTAAAGTCAAGAATTTCAGTGTGTTCTCAGACTGCAGCCAGTTTAGCTCTTAAGTAAGAGCTCCCTCCACTGGAGTCTGAGTTTGACACTCACTTCTTACCTTCCTTCAAGTCTCTTGCTGGACTTGATCCAGGGCTGGGTGAGGAAATCTGCAAAGCCCTGAGGAATGTTCTTCAGCAAGGATGCAGGGAAGCCCATTTGTCAATCCAAGGAGGCTGAACTGGAGAGAAAAAGGAAACCTTTCCTGGCTCTCCCTGTCATTCCTGGAGCTGTCAGTGGTGTGGAATACGCTCTAGGAAACTCAGAGCATAAAGTGACTATAATCACATGCCTCCAAGGTCTCAGCCCAGTTTTTCATCAAACACACATTTTGATGAATTACTGCTTTCAAGGGAAAGTTGGAAATTTACACCTCAAAAAAAAAAAAAAAATCTAACCCAGTGTTGCTCTGCTTTCCTAAAGTCATTTACAAATTTGGCCTGTATTTCTAAACCATGAAAACTAGGTTATTCAATAATATTCTTGGGCATTGAGGTTAATCAAATATCCTGGATAATCCTGAGTGTCCCCTTTTATTATACTTAGATTGCATATTTTAATGAATTGAAATAAAATAAGACTGGATAATTAACACAAACAGTGTAGGTCATGTTCAGCTATTCTTATGAGGTCTAGAGTTCACCACTATGAATATGCATTACCGGCTGCAAAACCTTTGTTAAGTTACATAAACATTTTGAAAATGTTTATTCATCTAAAATGGGCCTATTAACACTTTACTTGCCTCTAATGCTTGCTTCAGTGAGTAGGTAAAATAATGAATATGAAAGTGCTTTCAAATCATGGAAATTCTTATGATGAAAACGGGCTATGGAGCAAAAAGATTGTTTTAAGGTTTCTAATGCTGTGAAGAGACACCATGACTGGCAACTTGTATGAAGGAAAATATTTAATTAAGACTGGCTTACAGTTTCAGAGGTTTAGTCCATTATCTTCTGTAGTTGGACTTTCCTTTGGGCTATCTCTATTAATCTACCCATTAATCTATTAATCCAAACCATTTCTATTAATCAACATTTTGTCACGTACCACCCATCCTACTTCCTCTGTGTTTCCTTGTGTGTCTCTCTCAAATGCCTAGATTCCTCCTCCTACTTCCTCTCTCTGCTAGTAAGTCCTAAGTATAGCTTTTGCCTAGCTGTTGTCCATTCAGCTCTTTATTACACCAATCACAGCAATCAGCTTCAGATAATGTACAAATATCCCAAAACATTTTCCTCTTTTTGCCTAAATGAAAAGGGAAGGTTTTACTTCTAACATAGCAAAACTATATACATTAAGAACAATTATCAGGAAAGAATTATATTTACAATGTCCAATATATCTGTATTTGGCAAATTCAGAGAAAATAATCCTTTATCTATTCTATCTTGATGAGTCCAAAGTTATTTTACCTAATTTACTTTTTATCCTAACTTGTTTTACCAACCTAAAACTATCTTTTTAGACCTCAAAACATTTTCTTAGATAAACAACTTAAGCTTTTATGTCTCTCAACCCTATATATTTTACACCTCTTTTGTGAATTTCTTTTCTGAATATGCTACCAAGGAAAACTGTAACTATAACTGTCTAGTCCTCAGCCCCATCAAAGATCTGAGAAAGATATAATATTTTCTGAGTAAACAGGAAGTGCAGAGCAAGCAACTTCCAAAACTATAGATATTATAAAGACATCTGGCTGCCTAGATAGTCACACAAGATTCCTTTGCAATGTTGGCATATCCATCTTTGGACTACAGGCCTAGAATATCTGACAGACTTTCAGTGAAGTAAGAATTTTGAAGAACTGTCCTACCTTGTCCTGGCAAAGTTTGGCTGTTGCCTTCTTTGTTGTCCTGCTTGTCTAATTTGTTCAGCATGTTGTCAGCAGTTGAGGCAAAGGCAGTTTCTTGCCCAAATGGCTAGCTTTGCCACATTGAAAGCAAATTCCATATGGAGCTTCTTTGAAGCCTACCATCCCTTTTTGAAGTAAATTGGTTGTGCCATGAGCAGATGTGCTTAGATGCTAAAGAAAAGAAAATGGATATAGACAGTCATAGAAAACATAGTTTAAAAATAATAAAGTCTTTAAAGAAAGAATGAAGTAATATAAAAAGAATAAGCCACAAAGAGATGGGAAATACACAGGGCCTCTGGATCCTGTATAGTGCTTTGTTGACTTTGAATTTTTAAAATGCTAATGTACAAAAAATAACTGCTGAAAGACATTGGATTATGGAAACTACTATATTAAATCAACCTATATATTTTAGGAATGTTTTAGCTTCAAAATGGAAGTCAGAATATATGTTGCATTGGGGGAGAGGTTATGCTTTTGTTTCCATAGGAAACAAAAAATATGCTTATCTTGTTACATGGGAACAGTTCTGAGACTGGATGAGACATGATAAATCATGACATTATTGCATGCCACCCTTTCATATGTCATGAATAGAGGTTTGATTATATAGTCCAAATGTACTTAAACCCAAATGCCTTTTACCTGCTCAAGCATAGAACAAAATATCATCTTTAACTGACTTGTGCACATTGCATATTGCATACTTGTGTTAATGCAGATATATATGTTATCTTTAAAAGTTTGTCTGTTTAAAAAAAAGGGAGGGGAGTAAACATCAACGAAGACAAATAATCCAGATGATCCAGCCTAAAAAAATGCCCCTGTTGTGGTTTTCTCAAAATTCTGCATCCAGAACCACTTTGAAGCTTCTAGTTGAGATGGTTGAGTCTCTCAGACTACTCCAGCAGGACTTCAGATAACCCCGCATTGTCCCATCACACAGAGACTGGACAATAAATGATACAGCCAGTTCTTCCAAGAGTTGACCATTATCCAAACTTTTTCAGGGTCGCCTACAGATACTGTAACTTTGTAGAGGTTTTCTGTGTCTGGACCTGGCTTATTAGGTGCCGGTAGCATTCTCCGACTATGTGAGGCAAATCTTAAACTGCCACATCAGCCATAGCCTAGAACATGGCACCAGCACATGGCACCAGTACCCAGCTCCAGTTCACAGGCAGCAGCCTGCAGCCACACCGCTGTATGCTGAGTACCAACCTGCCTGAGAGACTGCAGGACTATGAAGCCACATCTGGCTCCTTATCCAGAACTTAGCTTTCTCAGCCCCTGTGTTTAGATAGTCAAGTCTCCACATATTAAACACCATATGTAATCAGATTTTCCTTTGGGCCACCAGCTCACAAATAATGACACAGAGACATATTAATTATGAAAGCTTGGGCTTTAGCTTAGGCTTGTTTTTAACTAGCTCTTACAGCTTAAATTAATCTATTTCTATTCATCTGTGTTCCATCACATACTGCCATCCTGCATGTCTTCTCGTGTCTCTCTTGCATGCCTAGATTTCCCCTCCTACTTCCTCTCTCTGCCTGGAAGTCCTGCCCATACCTCTTGCCTGGCTATTGGCTGTTCAGCTTCTTATTACACCAACCACACCAATACACCTTCACATGGTGTACAAATATCCCACAATAATTGTCATGCAAGCATGGAGGCATGCAGGCAGACATTGTTCTGGAGAGGTAGTTGAGAATTCTACATTCAGATCAGCAGGCAGTAGGAAGAGATTGTGACACACAGGCCAGGGTTGAACATCTGACCCCAAAGTCTGTTCCTAGTGATACACTTCCCCAACAATGCCACACTTACTCCAACAAGGCCACACCACCTAACAGTGTTACTCCTTTTGGGCCTATGGGAGCCATTTTTTGTTTTTGTTGTTTTTATTAATTTTAACGCAATTTTTATTGATTCTTTGGGAATTTCACTTCATGTACCCTAATCCTGCTCGTTTTCCAGTCCCTCCATATTACCCATCACCCTATAATGTCCCCCTCAAAAGAAAATTAAAAACATATTCATTGAAAACAAAAGAAAGCAAACAAACAAAAAGACCACTTTGCTCCTCTGGCTTTCCTGCCTCTCCAATACCTCATCATTTGTCTTAGTGGTATTGGGAGCTGGTGTGTGTTGAACAGTACACCCTTTTGGCTAGTCAGTTTTACTTGCAAATGTTCATTGTGTAATGTTTTGTTGGTCAGATTCAAGGCCCCTGGCTTCTGGCACACCATCAATCCTGGACCCTCACTGAGACTGTTCTTGGAGATCCTGCTGTTGTCCTGAGTCATGGAAAACCTGTGGCTATGGTTCCTCAGGCCCAGTACCTTCATGCAATCCTGCAGGTCACAGCTGGGAGAGTGTGACTGGAATTTTCATGGAGCTGCCAACCAGCTCCCAAATAAAGACACAAGGACTTATTATTAATTATGAAAACTCCACATATAGCTTAGGCTTGTCCCACTAGCTCTTATAACTTAAATTAACCTGCTTATCTTAATCTACGTTTTGCCAGAGATTTTTACCTTTCTTTCATTCTGTATGTCCTACTTTCCTGCTTCCTCTGTGTCAGTTTGTCTTGTCCCTGACATCTCCTGTCATCTCATTTTCTTTCTTGCTCTAGTCTAAATTCCTCCTCCTATTTACTCTCCCTGCCTGGAAGTTCTGCCTTTACCTCTCCCCTCAATATTGATCCTTCAGCTTTTTTATTAGATCAATCAGGTGCCTTAGGCAGGCAAGGCAAAACAACAACATACCTTTAAATAATTAAACAAATGCAACACTTCTTTACATAGTTAAACAAATATTCCACAACAGGATAAACAAAATAGACGTTGGGGTGTGCCAACTCAAAGCCCTGGATGTGGGTCTGGATGGTAGCTGATTTGGTCAGTCCTGGCCTCTGGGACTGCCCCGCTCAGGCAAGGGGAGGAGCCAGCTCTTCTATGCTCATGCCATCAGGGCCAGGCAGCTCTCCCATGCCCATGGTAAGGGTCCATCTCTACAGCAGGTGGGGCCAGCTCTTTTGTGGCAGTGGCCAGGAAGAGTCAGGGCCCCTCTCCCAAAGCCAGAAAAGGGCTGTGCCAGCCAAGAAGGACACTTGGACCTCAACACGCATGGTTCTCATGCCCCCACCCCCTGTGGTAGCATAGGCCATGGATATAACACAGACCCCAGCCAGAGCAAAACCACTGACTCATACATGGCCCCCAGGCCCTGACTACCATGGCCATGATTGCAGCATAGCCCTTGGACACCAACATGGTCTCAGGTGGCCAACTAAACCACAGGTGGCAACAGGAACCACAGACATTAACCCAGATCCTGGTTGCTGCAGAGTCATAGACCCAGACTTGGCCCTCAGCAGCAGCTCAGGCCCAAATGACACCATGGCCCTGAATGGCAGTGCAGGCCACCCAGATTGGCATGATCCCAGTGGCAGCACAGCCCTAGGACACCAACATAGCCACAAGTGGTGGCCAGGACCTTGGGCATTCACATGGCCTTCGTCGGTAACAGAAATATGGGGGCCATTTTTATTCAAACTACCACAGAGATGCTTTTAAGAGACATGGCTGTCTTTACCATATGTAGAGTTGATATTACCATTTTGGAGATAAATTGCATACCAAAGAATATGGAAGAAGTGGTCAAGGGAGGTAGCCACAAAAATGCCATTGGATTCATTAGTAATAGTAGCCATTATCTCTCAATAAGGTGGACAATACAAAAAGGAATTAAACACAACAACAAAACAACTGTTTTTTAACTCCCAAATCCATTTTTCTTCATATATAAAAAAAAGAAAGAAAGAAAAGTGAAATATTATCTTTGGAAGATTTACTATGGATTTCTTATCTGAATGAACAAACCCTTCAAAATTAGGATAGGTTGATAGAGTCAAAGAGGTTTGAGTATTTTTCTTAAGTTTCATCATCAAAACTGATAGCCATCAATAAATGCATCCAGGCCTCCAAAAATATTAGATTGTATGATCACAGTGCTTTAGGAATGTGCACATATTATGGTCAGTCTGACCATCATTTTTATCTTTAACCACAATAAATCAAATCAAATTAATGGGAACTCAGTAAACCTTGGAGGAAGGTATTCATGATACTTACACATGGCTCTAGAAACTCAAGTCTCCAGCAAACAACTGCAAAGATTGTCATTTTTCCAACAGTGAACAAAATCAGGGGCATATCACATATGAGCTGCCAAAGTATATATCAGACTGTCTATGGAATAGCTATTCTTATGCACTGGAAAGTATTCTAATTAATTCAATAAATGTTTGCTGATGATTATATTTCAGAACTTATTTTGTTTCCTGTGACCCATGAAGATGAGAAATAAGCAGTCTAAGAGTGGGTTTCACTGTGGCTTACTACCTTCTAGTGTCCCTGTTTTGACTAGAAGAATTATGTGCTGCTTTCTCTGTGTTCAGATAATCCTTTTTATATTCCCCTTCACATTTGATTTTTCTTACTTCTCTTTCAAGGAGACTATGATCGCGGAGTTGTATTTTACATCTTTTGCATCTACCCTGGTGCCCAGTGTCACCAGTCTAAACAAACTGTTGTTGCATAATGGGAGAATGACAAAGGACAACACTTTGACTTTTCTCCTCACCTTGTTCAGATCCTTGAGATGCAACAGTATCATAGCCTCAGGAAATATTCATAAACACAGGAACAACTTCTCAGTTTGACAATTTGCCTATAAAACCTATGAAAACTCCTGAACTTCCCAGAGGATAAAAGTAAATGATAATTTGGGGAGTTTTTTTGTTATGTTGTTGTTTAGGGCTGAAACATTTGAAGTAAGCATCTGGGACTATATCCTCTTGCACTTTGTTCATACATAAGGAGAAATGAAAATTCTGGAAAGACATCTGTATTGTAAATCAAAATACATTGCTGAAATCAATGTTGAGTTGACATTCTGCTTGCAAATATTCTTTTGAGATTGGTTCTTGTAAATCTCTTTCCCATCTGGTTTTTATGTCTGCTCTGGGACTTATATGCACAGAGTTGTCTAGGACCTGCTCAGAATGTTGAAATAAAGTATGTGCTTTTTAATAAAAGGTTGGAGGGGAGGTGGAGGAGATACTGTCTTAGTCATATTTAAACTGCTTGTTTATATTTTAACTCAGCTAACTTCTGGAAACTTTGGGAATTGTTTTCTTAGAATAACACAGCTTATGTGAAGTCATGAAATAATCCTATCACACAACTTATATTTTTGTAAAGAACATTTGCTGGAAAGATATTTTGTTATTTTTTAATCATAGGAAGAGTGAGCAGCAGAGAAGCATTTCTGATAGCAATTTCTTTGCTATCCATAATTGCACCATTTTCATTAAATTAATGATGGAGAGAGGAACCACTGTTTATAGAAGGGGGTTTTCTTTATTGAAAGCTGGCTAATTTGGAAACGTTAACCTCTTCTTAAATGGCAAGTTTAGTGAAGGCAAAGAAAAACACTCAATCTAAAATGTGTTGTGATAAGTAAGCCTAGGATTTTGATGTAACATCTGGAATTGATATCCTTCCTTAAGCTTTATGAGGGAATGGTCTTCTGAATGGGAACACAGTCACCACCACTAACACAGCACATTCACTACCTTCTCATCTTTAATCACAGGCCATCTGCTAATCACTACACAGGAATCTAGTGTGGATTCATACAAGGAAATGGAGTCATCATCTTACTCCTTGGAAACATTGGCCCTTGTTATCACCATACTTGAGGCTCTGTGTGTGTGTGTGTGTGTGTGTGTGTGTACTCTAGTGGCAGATGTGAAGAAATGAAAGCTGCTGGACATGATTCTGAGCAGCCTACCTTTTGAAAACAGGTCTAAGTGGGACCTTTACCACTGGAAGCTTCTCTGTAAGGATCGAGATAAATCCCCAACCTTGGTCATTTGCTTCTCCTTTATTTTTCACTCATACAACACAGAAGGAGGAATAATGAAAAATCATGGAAAAAATAAGATTGACCAAACTTGTGCTCCTTACAGTTCTTCAGGGATCACTGTGGTGTCAGGGATTTTTTTTCCCCAGTGCTGTCCCCGCCCCTCACTCGCAATTATTGTCCAACCTCCTTCATCCAAGACCTCCTAGGAGTTAACAAATCTGCCAGTCTACTACTACATGTTCAAGTTTTAGAGTTGTCATTTTTAAAAAGGATAGGGCAATCCATTAGCATAGTGGAATGTTTCAAAACTTTCCATCAGCTCCTCATTAACCATTAGTGATTTCATAATTATTTTCTAAAACTGGATGGCTTTCAGAGCTTGGCACCCGAATTTAGAGTCCCCGTTTCTGTCTTTAGTGTAGATCAGTCATTTTCAAAAACTTTGCAATCCACAACAAAGAGATCTTTTTCAAGGATAATTTTTTATGAATATCCTTTTATTTTCTTATTGATATGAGACTCTTACCTCTGCTTAAACTCCAACTCCCTTGCATCTGCTCCCTCAGGCCTTGATTTGGTGCAGGTAGTTTATCAGGAGTTCATTCCATGTTCATATTAAGGAGAGACTGCTGACTATACGCTATGTGAAAACATGGGTCCTGCATATCTATACTGTGCACTCATATTCTTCCCTTATGTATGATCAAGGTTAATTTCTCTCAAGCTTTGGAATTGAGTGAACACGCATTCTTAAGCTAAAGACAAGGATCTGACCATTTATATTATATATCTTATAACTGGATGTTGTGTGACAAAACTTTCCTGGAGAGATGTAACACATGTCTGCTCATCCCCAGACAGGGATACCCTGAGAGAGCAAAGTAAAGAAAGATACTACCAAAGTCCAAGTTGGTGAACCAAGGAGTTTTATTGGGATTACTTACAGGCATATGGGTAAGAGGTTACTGATACAGGAACAGAAAAGACTCAAAGACAACTGCACCACCAATGCCCACCCCAGCATGGGTGACAGCTCACAAAGGGGGAACCTGGAGCACACTGTACAGCCTGCAGGCAGTTCAGCAGGTTAGAGAGTGTCCTTTCCAGATTCCTCAGGTAGCCTAAAACTCTTCCCAGCAGCTTGTTGGTTTCTGTTTCTTTCAGGTAGCTGAGAGTCTCTTGGCTTATTGATTCTGATAATCTGGGAAGGACTCAGCATTTATTGGTTACCCTAACAGGGAGAGGCCTGGTGAATCTGGTCAGTTTCAGGGACTTCCTAAAGCTATTTTGACTTGTTTACCTTCCTGCTTAAGGAGCTTCCCTGTGGGATGGAATGTTTCAATCTCAGGGAAATCTGACACACAACACTAGGCTATAAAACATAACTTAGAATTACACTGTATAAAGCATATTTGTTAGATTGCAAACATTTTCAATTAAGAATCTACAATATTATAAAAGCTCAAACTTAATAGTTAATGAATGGTTATTTTTTTTTTCTGATTCCTAACCACTTTTGACTAGAAGATATCATTGGTAAGACCAACTATTGTTATGGTGCATTATAACTTTTATTTTTGTCTGTCATCCTGCTGTTAACTCTGTATGATACTCCATGTGGTCCTCTTCCCATGATTCATCTACCATGTCACTTGGAGCTATCCATTATGAGAAATCATCTGCTCCTTGCCCATTATTCTGTAACTAAATAGAGTGACATGTGAAAGGAAATATAGATGATTCTCCTTAGTTATATCATTATTGTTTTATATAAGAAGAGTATTCATGAGTTTTAACTGAAATGACTAAATATGTAGATGTTTACATATGCATGTGCATGTCTACATGTATAGAGTGTTCTGTTAGTATGTGTCTGTAGGCTTATTAGTCATGCTCTAGGGCAGACTCTGTGCCTGGCCATCTCAGGAGTTGTTTGCTATAAAATTTGCACAAACAAGTCATTTTAATGTCAACTACTTTCTCTATTACACTGAGGCATTGCCCTATTAAGATGGCTATGAAGACAATAAAAGCTAACACAGCATAGATCATGTCACTTCTGAAGTTGTCTCTAAGATAATAGAAACCTCTCTATAGAGAAGAGCCATTGTGCAATGTATATGGTGTCCATAGCCTGCCTCTCTTCAGAAACTGATTTAGTTTTTGAAAATTATGTAGCAGATGCATATCCTCAAGAAGACAGTATAAAGACTGGTTTATAAAGTGGACCCATTTGGGAGCTTTGCCCACATGAGTAAATAGATAGACACCCTGGGCAACTAAACCTCAAGAACTTAGGAAAATGGACAGATTAGCAAAAGTTAACAGGTGAGCAATTAGTTGGTCATTCTTCCATATCATTCCAAAAGTCAGAGATCACTATCTGAAAAGCCAGCTGCCATAGTATTTACTGTTGAGATAGGCAGAATAATAGTGTATAACAGGAAATTAATAGGTGGCTCATTAGACACTTAGGCTAACATCAAAATTAACAACATAAATGCAGGGAATCTTTTCATAATGCTTGTTTTAATTGCTATTTATCAAGATTCTGTTGGTAAAGATGCAAAGGACACCCCTTCCCCGAGATTGATCTGTGTGTTAGGAAAAGGAGAACACAGACCATCTTTGTAATAACTTCTGGAGGGCTCATTTATCGCCTGTCATGAAACATGATTTCTCTAAGCAAAGTAGTGATAAAGAGAGGAAAAGAGAGGAGGCCAGGGATTCCTTAATAGTCTCTCTTGCCTCAAGGCCTCCTGGGGTACTTAGGACTGTCTGTGCTTGGGAAGGCTTTTAAGTCTTTATTCAAGCACATGTTAAAAGTTAAAACTAAAGTCACATGCTTAAAATATCTCAAAAGGAGTTCTAGAATGGTTGGATTACAGCTTCTGTATACACATACATATGTGCATACAAATGATCATGCATGTACATGTGATTACTGTGTGGTGATATAATGTGTACCCTAATAAAGCTTACCTGGAGGATCAGAGGACAGAGCTTGTCACCAGACTAGACATAGAGGTCAGACAGTGGTGGCACACACCCTTAATCCACCTGGATCTCTATGAGTTCAAGGCCACACTGGAAACAGTGCCAGGCAGTGGTAGCACACACCTTTAATCCCAGGAAGTGACAGCAGGGTGGAGAAAGGTATATAAGGTGTGAGGAAACAGGAACTAAGGTAGTTCAGCTGAGATCTTTTTGGGTGAGGACTCAGAGGTTTTCAGTCCGAGGAAACAGGATTGGCTGAGTTGGCAAAATGAGGTTGGCTGTGGCTTGCTCTGCTTCTCTGATCTTTCAGCTTTCACCCCAAATATCTGGTTCTGGGTTTTTAATTATAAGACCATCGTAAGATTCAGAGAGCATTATTGTTCTATGGATTTTAAAGTATTTAAGATTAAAGGTGGCAGAAAACCAGGTAGAATGCCTGCACATCTTCTCTTCTTTCTCTGTGTCCCCAGATCCAGAACCCCAGTCTCATCCCCAGATGTGTACCACAACACCTGCAGCAGAACAGCCTTCCCTCCTGTCTGCTCCCATCTCCTGTGGATGCCACACATCTTCTCCTATCCTCCCTGCCCCCACTCATTTCTCTGTCCCAGCCCCAAAGCCCAGCAGACACCTCCTGCTAATCCAAAGGCCACTCCAGCAAGGGCAACAAGTAGGCTAACAGCAGACCCACACCCCTCTTTCTTTCCCTCCAGCTCCAATCCCCAGTCTCATCCCCACCTCTGTAGCAAAAAGCCTGCTGTTGTCTCCCTTTACTCTCTGACCCCATTCCCCGCAATTACAAAGATTTTCTCCTCCAACTTTCCTTCCCCCAACTTATCCCAGGAACCTAGTCTCCAACACCCACAGGCATTCACTGGGAACACTCACCAGCTGAGCAGGGCCAGGGAAACTGGTAAGCCAACTAAAGACCTTAATCACTTTCTCCTCCCCTCCATGTCTCATCATCAGGTCTGCAGCAGAGCACCTGTTGCCATCCCCCACCTTCACCCCCACTCCCACAATCTACTACTGCTCCCATCCTCTTCCATTTCTCCCATCCCACAGCTCTTCCATTTCTAAACTCCCACTCCTTGTCATAATATCCCAGGCCCATCCCCAGCAGGCACTGCTAACCCACAGGCCATGCCTGCCAGAAAAAACAGGTAAACTGTCTGCAGATCTTCTCTTCTCCCTCTGTTCCTCTGACTCACCTCTGGCTCTGCAACCAAACAACTGCTTCAGCCTGCCTTCCCCCTTCTGTCCACATCTCCTGTAGTACCCACAGACCTTCCCCTCCTAGCCTCCTCTGCCCTCCACTTGTTGCTTTATCCCCACCCCCAACTCCTGCTAACCCACAGACTACTCCTGACAAGAAAGCAGGTAGGTTGTCTGTAGATCTTGACAGCTCCTTCTCTTCCTCTAGATTCAACCCCCACCCAACCCCTGCTACACCAGACCCTCTGGGGTGACTTCTCTTCAATGTCTCCTCCAATTCTATGAGGAAGAAACAAGGAGATCCTTGCTGAACACAATACTCTCCTCCCTCCTGTAGATCCCCAGCCTATCCACATTCCCAAGTGTCAGCCCCTAATAACCATAAACACTTGTTACCTGTATACCCCAGGAGGCACAACTATCAGGTTTGAAGACAATTTCTACCAGGCAACATATAGGCATCACACCCTAGGAAAATCCAGAGAGGAAACCGAAACCAAGGAGCAAAACATCTACCCAATGAAAACAAATCTAGAAATCAGCTAGCACATAGGCCTGTAATCAATGCAGTCCTAGTTACCTAAATGCCAGCAAGAAAACAAACAAAAAAACTCAATCAACAACAGCCAGGGCAATATGTCTCCACTAGAACCCAACTATCCAAACCATAGCAGGCCCTGGGTATTTCAACATGGCTGAAGCACAAGAAAAATACCTTAACACATTCTATATGAAGATAACAGGAGGAAATTAATAAATTCCTTAAAGAAATTCAGTAGAACACAAGCAATGTAAGGAAGTGAGTAAAACTGTTTCTCAACCTGAAAATGGAAATAGAATCAATAAAGAAACTCTCAAACTGAGGGACTTACAGAAATGAACAATGTAGGAATTGGAACAGGAACTACAGAGGAAAGCTTCATCAACAGAATGCAAGAGATGGAAGAGATAATATCAGGCATTGAAGATATTATAGAAAAAAATGGATACTTTGGCCCAAAAAAATGTTAAATCCAAAATCCCCTTACATAAAACATCCAGGAAATATGGGACACTATGAAAAGACCAAAGCTAAGAATAATAGGAATAGAGGAAAGAGAAGAAACTCAGCTCAAAGGCCCAGAAAATGTTTTCAACAAAATCATAGAAGAAAAATTTCCTAACCTAAAAGAGGAAATTCCTATAAAGGTGCAAGAAGCATACAGAAAACCAAATGGATTGGACCAGAACAGAAAGTCTGGTCCAATGATGAAAACATTAAATGTACAGAACAAAGAAAAAATATTAAAACTGCAAGGGAAAAAGACCAAATAACAGCTAAAGACAGACCTATTCGAATTACTCCTGGTTTCTCAATGGAGACTCTAAAAGCCAGAATATCCTGGACAGATGTGTCACAGATTCTAAGAGACCACAGATGCCAGCCTAGATACCATTCCCAGGAAAACTTTCAATCACCATAAATCAGTCTTCCTCAACCTGTGGGTCTTGGCTCCTTGGACAAACTCTATCTCCCAAAATATTTACATTACAGTTTGTAAGGGTAGCAAAATTACAGTTATGAAGAAACAATGAAAATAATTTTATGGTTGGGGGTCACCACAACATAAGGAACTGTATTAAAGGGTTGCAGGATTAGGAAGGTTGAGCACCACTGCTACTTATGGAGAAAATAAGATATGCCATGATAAAATATGATAAAAAATATCAATCTACAGATCCAGCTCTACATAAGGTGCTATGTAGAGGCTGAGGTACCAGCTTCCAGCCTCTACCCAGGGTTCCTTAAGAGAAGTGCTTCCAGGAGCAAGGGGAAAAGATTTCTATAGTAGTTTAATGTACATAGGCAAACAATTTTCATTCTATGTGCTCTTTATTGTTGTGTTGTTATTCCTTCTTCATCTTTATTCTTCTTTTTCCCTTCATCTTTATTTTTCTATCCATTACAAGTTTTTAAGCATGCATGTATGTGCTTGTCAGCATTCATTAGCAACTTGTTAGTAAAAACTACGAAGAGATCTCCATGAGTGAAATGGGGGTGAGGGGAGGGAAATGGAGGATAGGACATGGAGGATGAGAATATAAGGGAATGGGATGGTTGAGCTGGAACAGGAATTGAGTGGGAAAGCAATGAGAAAAATACCACAATGGAGGGAGATATCATGGGGATAGAGAAAACTACAAAGTTAAAACTCTTGGGGACAAGCATTCTGATAAGAGTCACACTTGGCAAAGACTTGGTCAGCTTAACTGGTGACTGACAATAGCAGTAGGTTGTAAAAGTTCTGGCTATCTCTTCAAGGGATAGTTACAAGGGTAATAAAGAGAAGAAACTAAACCAATGAGAGATTTATTGAAAAGGCAAAGAATATGTGTACTATTTTATGTGATTAATAATATCTAGACATGGTTAATCAGTTAACAGCCTTTTTCTGTTAATTACCTGAATCTCAGGACCTATACATAGTCTACTGAGCCTAAAATCTTGCATTAAAAACTGGTGTAGAAATAAATAACAAGTCTTAATTATTTTTTGAATCAGAGTGGTGAGGTACCAGTGGAGGAAGCTTAGGGCAACATAGGTGGCATTAATCTCTTGAAGGACTTAGATATACTGAGACCAGACACCTGCACTATCACTTCTAGTTGACTATAATTCTTCTGAAGGGTTTCGAGCCAACAAGGCCAGGCACCTGCAATTCCACTCTATAGAAGTTCCACAAGGACACTTTGTTTGGCTACTTTGCTTTGTCAGTGGCTAAGGATGGAGACCAAGACCTCTAAGTGTCTACAGTCCACAGGGAACAACAGACCTAGTTATGAAGCATATTTTAGCATGTTTCTATTCAACAAAATTATACCGTTAAATGAGAAACCCTCTTCTTGACCATCCATCATTATGTGTACCCATAAGATTGAGATATAATTATCAAGATTACATGTACATATTACATGAAAATTCATGGTAAAGGGGAGATATCATAGCTGTTACTGAACAAGAAGCTACAAGTGGGAGCAGCAGTCTTCAGAGTTGGTGGCCTGCAAGCCTTGCCTGACAGGTTAGCCCATCAGAGAATGATTCCTCTGGTGCGTTGACATCTGAATTATCAATTGCTATAAAATGTAACTGTATCATGGCCAGCAATAGTGTGTGGTAATGGCTCCTGACAGTGCTAGCATGAACACTATAATCTAAGGAGGTTAACTACACCCATGACAACACAGAGAATATAATCTCATCCCAGAAAAATCAAAAGAAAGGAAACACCCATACATGCACAACCACCATGACCACCACCAATGACAACACCAAAATAACAGGTATCAACAATCATTGGTCATTGATATATCTCAGCATTAATGGTCTCAATTCTGAAATAAAAAGACACCTATTAACAGAATGAATGCATAAAACAGGATCCATCCTTATACTGCATGCTAGAAACACACCTCAACACCAAAGATAGATATCACCTCAGGGTAAAGTGTTGGAAAAAATATTACAAGTACGTGGACCTAAGAAGCAAGCTAGCATAGCCATTTAAGCATTCTAGTATCTAACAGAATAGACTTCAAAAACAAAAATAAATCAAAAGAGATAGGGAAGGATACTACATACTCATCAAATGAAAGAATCCACTAAGAGGACATTTCAATTCATAATATCTGTGCCCCAGACATAAGGGCATCCAGGTTTGTAAAAGAAACACTACTACAGCTTAAATCACATATTGACCCTCACAGACTGATAGCAAGAGACTTCTATATTCAACTCTTACCAATGGTCATCAAGATAAAAACTAACAGAAAAATGCTGGGCCTAACCAAGTGGACCTTATAGATATTTACAGAACATTTCACCCAAACACACACATAAATTTACCTTCTCTGAACTTTACAGAACTTCCTCCAAAATGGACCACATACTCAGTCACAAAGCAAGTCTCAACAGATACAAGAAAATTGAAATAACTCCCTGCATCCTACCAGACCACCAACTACCAGATTAAAGCTGGATATCAACAATAACAGAAGTGACAGAAAGCTTGCAAATTTGTGGAAACTGAAAAAAATCTCTATTAAATGAAAATTGGATAAAGACAAAAAGAAAGAAAGAAAGAAAGAAAAGAAAGAAAGGAAAGGAAAAAAGAAAGAAAGAAAAGAAAGAAAGAAAGAAATCAAAAATCAAGAAATCCAAGAATTCAGTGAAAATGAATACACAGCATACCCAACCTTACAGGACCCAAAGAAAGTGGTGCTAAGAAGAAAAGTCCATAGCACTAAGCACTTACATAGAAACAATCAAACAAAAAACAAATAAGCTGGAGAGATCTCATATTGGCAACTTAACAAAACACGTGAAAGCTCCAGAACAAAAAGAACCAAACTCACCCAAGAGGAGTAGACAGCAAGAAATAATTAAACTCAGGTCTGGAATCCATAAAATAGAAGCAAAGAGAACAATACAAAGAATCAACAAAACAAAGAATTGATTCTTTGAGAAAATCAACATGATAGAACTCTCTCCAAATTAGCTAAAAGACACAGAGAGATTATCCAGATTAACAAAATCAGAAATGAAAAGGGGAGCATAAAAACAGACACCTAGGAAATACAGAGTATAAGGTCATGATTTTAAAACCTGTACTCCTCCAAATTAGAAAATCTAGAAAAAGATGGAAAATTTTCTCCAGGTATCATTTATCGAAGTTAAAACTATGCTATGTAGGCCCAGAGAGGTTAGATAGCAGTGGTTCTCAACCTGTGGACTGGAACCTCTTTGGCAAACTGTCACTCCAAAAATATTTGCATTACAATTCATAACAGCAGCAAAATTACAGTTCTGAAATGGCAATAAGAGTAATTGTATGGTTTGGGGTCACCATAACATGAGGAACTAATTTAAAGGGTCACAGCATTAGGAAGGTTGAGAACCACTATAAAGGAAGGGACTAGATGGGATAGCTGGATCTTCCTGGGAGGGGGAAATAGAATAGATTTTAAGAGTGGACTCGGGGCACGTAGGAATGCAATTCAGAGGATCCGGTGTGGGGGTAGGATTGAGGGAGGGAATTCCTGATGCTAGGACAATGGGATGCTTTTCACAAACTGATTGTGGGGCCCTATTTCTGAGAACAACACCCACACAACTCACTGACCATGGGGAAGTCAAACTGGAGCCCACATGGAGCCTTCAACTCTAACTTCTAGTTGTGTTTGGTTAAAGAAGGTACTCTGCAGGCTACCACAGGAGAAATGTAAACACCAACCCAACCACAAAACCTTTGACCTGCAATGTGTTCTGCCTGCAAGATATGCTAAGGCAACGGTGTTGTGAGTGGCCAACTGATGTCTGATTTAACTTAAGGCCCACTCGCCAAGAGGGAACCCATACCCAACACTGTTTGGGTGATTAAGAACCAGAGACTAGATAACCCAGAGACCTAGAGTAAAACCGAATACTACTGATCTTTAAAAGAAGTAACAGTAAAATGACTAATGACATTCTGCAATATTTATAGTTTGGTACTTTGTTCAGCCCTCATCAGAGAGACTTCTTGTAGCAAATGGGACCAAATACCCACAGACTAGAGAGAGAGAGAGAGAGAGAGAGAGAGAGAGAGAGAGAGAGAGAGAGAGAGTCTTTAAATGGAGTGTCTCCATCAAATCTCGATCCTCAGAGCTCAGGGAACCCTGCAGAAGAGGAAGCAGAAGGAGTATGTGAGCCAGAGTGGGTGGAGGACAACAGGAGGGCAAGCACTCCTGGATCAATGGAGAAGGGCTCATATAAACTCAGAGACTGAAGTAGCAGGGGCACAGTCTCCAGAGGTCTGCACCAGGTCTTCTGGATTACATCTTTCAATCTAGGATTTCTATGAGCCTCCTGAGTATTTGAACAAGTGGGTCTCTCATTCTTGTCCCTACTCTTGGGGCGCCTTTCTTTCTGTTGGGTTGCCTTGTCCAGCCTCGATGTGATGGTCTTTATTTTATCATATTATATTTTATTTTGTCATGTTCGATTGTTATGTCCTAGACACCTGTTCTTTTCTAATGAGAGACAGAAAAGGAGTGGATGAGGGTGAGTGAGAAGGGGAGGGAGTGGGAGGAGTAGAGGGAGGAGAAACTGTAATCAAGATATATTGTATGAGAAAATAATCCATTTTCATTAAGTGAAAACAGAATTTTAAAAGATCAAAGGTGAAATTTTAATACATTTGTTTCATATTTAATACAAACACACTTTATTGATTTAGTAAATTGGTGAGCAAGCTTGTTTAAGGCTTTATGAATTGTACAAAAGTTTTGATTGTAAGAGGAACATTTTTTTTTGGTTTTGCTGGAGGAGGAGTCAGGCCTTATATATCTCTTGCTCTCCTTTACTCACCATGTAACAGGAATGCCTTTGGAACTTCTCATCTTCCTGTCTGCACTTGCTAAGTGCTGGAACTATAGGTGTGTGCCGCCATGCTGTTTAGATGTGAAGTAGCTTTCAAGCATTAGGTAGAGAAGTGAAAAAGACCTTTATTCTAAAACCATAGTGAGTTTTTATGTAGAAAGCAGACTGGAAGAAGATAATGTGGAACTGTTGGGAAGTTATTTGTAGATGATAGTAGCTTGATCTTAGGTGAGAAGAGTCTACTTATTGAGAAGTGAACAGGTGTGGTTAGGAGGTAAAACTGAAAAAAAAATCAGTGGACTAGACTAAGTGTGAGATTAAGAAATAGAAAGATGCCAAGATCTAGGTTCTGGAATAAACATTAGATGAAAAAATACTAAACAATGGAGGGATTTGGAATCCAGGTGACTGTTTAAGGAGAAATAAATTCATCTTAGAACACATTATAGTCGAGGCACTTGTGAGATGGCCAAGAGAGTGGTGGAGATAATTAATGAGAACAGAGACAGACCCAGGGTAGAAGTGGTAGAGAGTCAGAGAGGAAGGGAGACTGAGAGATAAAGAGATAAACATATATACACACCCACTCATACACACACACACACACACACACACACACACACACACACACACTAATCGTGTGTGTGTGTGAGAGAGAGAGACAGAGACAGAGACACACACCCAGAGAGAGAGAGAGAGAGAACACAAAGAAGGTTAAGACCAAACCATAAACAATCTCAAAATTGGAAACAGATTGTGTGTGTGAAGTTTCCACATGAGTCTGTTTGGAACAGCTGTTGAAAAATGTGTAATTGGAGAAGCCAAGAGAGTATTCCCAACAGGAAAAACTTGATAAAAAAAAAAAAAAAAGTACCTCTAAGAGGAGGATTGGAAAATGTACGTCAGAATTAGTAATATGGATGGAAAGCAGACTTTTATAGCCTTAGCAAGAACAGATTTCCTTGAGTCATGAGAACAGAAGTCAGAATGAAGCCACATGACTGTAGCTTGAGCTTGAGGAATGAGAGTGAAGGTATTCAGAACGGAATAGGTGTGAGAGGTGGTCAAGAGGCAAAAGTCAAAAAGAAAAATATGTTGACAAGGTTGAATGTGAAGTTAAAAAAAATGGGAAGCTGTCAGGCTCTGGGTTGCTGGAATAAAAATTAGATAAATACTATTAAACAATGGAGGAGTGTATTTGTGATGCAGGCTGGTGTGACACAGAAACAAACTGCTTGGAAAGACACTCTTGGAATAAAAGTTGTTATTACATGGAAAGAGAGAGAAAGAGAGAGGCTGATATCTTAAGAGGCATGGGCAATTTTGGGTGGGGTGTGTGCTGTTGGTACATTGATCTTAAAAAATAGGGAAGCAAGCCTTTTGTAAGTGTATGTAATAAGTGTCAAGGGGAAGTGATATTTTGAAGGTATTAGCACATTGTGGAGAAGCCACAGAAATAGTTAGGAGGAGGACAGATGCCAGGGTGACAGTTACAAGACTCACCCCTGGTGTGCCAGGAGAGGGGTACAGACACCAGAGAAACAACAAGACTCCTGAGATATGCCAGGGCAAGGACACAGATGCCAGAGTCCAACAACAACAATAACAACAACAACAACAACAACAACAACAACAACAACAATGTGGCCCAGAAGTGCCAGTCAGTGCAAATTTCTTTATTTCAATTTAACTGACAAAGCACATGAGAATGGAGGCTCCATGAAGGCCCAAGCTCTTTTATATTTTGTTCCCTGTTGTATACCCAGTGCCTCCCCCTGTGCTTTCTGCACAGACACAGAAAGCCTTCAAAAATTGTTTGGTGATCAGTGAAATAAGCTGGCTTTGGTTACTGCAGTTTTATTGGCGAGTGGGCTTAGATTTAGTGTGATTGGGTAATTTCTCAATCATGAAGGTGACGAGTGAGGACATCCAGATTCCTGTGTGATCAAGATTCTTGATTGACATGGCAAGCTGCCTCACCTTTGGCATCATATGCGATGAAGCAAACATTTTTAAAGAATTTGTATGGTCAACATCTTATATTCACAGTGTTAAGGGATTCTGAACTATTAACTTCAAGCTCAGTAAAAGTTTAAAGGGTGCCAATGTCTGCCTAACATCAGTTTGATTACCAATGAAAGAAAGTCATTGCCAAGCTATCTGGTCCTGAATTTCAGAAACAACCAGCCAACACTGGGCCAGTTTCTTTTTTCTCCTAACAGTGCAGCATGCTAGATTCGGCCATCTCTTTCATCAGCATTATGCATGTATGCTCTTGTTCTGAGCTTGGGATGAACTTTTTGTTGTTGTTCCAGTACAAGACATCAAGAGAGCTCTGTTGATTTCCCAAACTTGTGTCCATAATGATCATTATCTTTTTTTTTTTCAGTTTTCTTATCTCTACCTCTAAATTCATGTGACTAAATCCAAGTTTCTTTCCAGCTTTTCAGAAACACTAGTATCTCCTGAAATTGTGAAGACTGGGGTTCTCCAGACAGCCAGGGATTATGCCACACTGAGACTCTCGCTGAGCACTCTACATTTCAAACCTGAGTGTGGAGCAAAAGTTGTTCTTGGTGAATGTAAATGGTCACTCTGACATATCAAGAAATAAAAGGAAATAATTTCAAATTCAAAGAATCAAACCCATGGAAAGTAAGAAATCCTAACAAAACAAAGAACAGTGCTTCCTTTGGATGTGCTGGCTTTGTTCTAATGAGGAAGTCAGAATTAGGAATATTATTTTTAGCATATCATGTTTGGTGGAATTCTAGAGTAAATGGTACTCACTCCCATTCTCATATATGAGTTCTAGTTTCATATAACCTTTGCTCATCTTACTAAAGTATATTAGAGAAACTGTCTAGGTATGGACTAGGAGTCGTTAGTAGGCTTGACACAACCAGAGTTTGATGTCAGGACACTTATGAGTCTGAGGAGCTTTGTAGCAAGAATTGTTACAAAACATGGCATGAAAAGTGTTGTTTCTATTCAGAAGTGCAGGAGTGTATTGGGAGGCAATTTTAGACTGCATTAATTCTCTGCCTTTAAATTTAAATGAAATGGGCTCATACTTATGGCTTAACTTTGTGCTCCCAGAACCTTATATGATAATCACCATGCCTCCTACTACTCTCCTACATTGTCATTGTTATGTTCTTCCAATACATTTATAAAAAGACAGCTATTTGAATTTTTATATGATAGAAAAAAGGCTACTTCCAAAAACTACATTGTATTTTCCTAGTTACTAGCTAAGAACTTGTAAGTTTTATGCTTTGTGTGTTTCTGTACTTCAATCTTCAGCTACCAAGGTATGCAAAGAAAGGAAGAAAGAAATGATAGTCCTTGTTCTCCCAAGTCAGAAATTTCAAGTTAGTTAATGTGAAGAGTTTGTTTGGCCTCTGTACTCTCCTCGGTATAACCCAATGGCAGCTCTGCCCCAATGTGGAAATGGTCTCATGGAGTTCTGCCGAAGGAAGAGAGGAATTCACAGTTCAATATCAGCTCTCCCATGTGTCCTTACATAAGTGAGTCAACTTCCTGGAGTCTTTACTTCCACATTGCAAAATGAATAGTTTTTACCAAATGAAATGTATTTATTCATATATATGTTGCATTCCTTGTAGGCTCTAAGCATTTATTTTTACCCAAAATATAATACTGAACAAGATAGACTATGTTAATGTCTTCATGAACCACATTATATGGCAGATGAGAAAGATAACTAGACAGACATGTATTAAAATTATATTAATATCAATGAGAAGATATGCTCCAAGATCCTATGCTATTGAATTTATCAAATTTTTAAATTAATTGGCAATTATTTGCATTTCTTTGAATCATAGTTAATGATTATTTGATTCTCTATCATGTCTATGACTTTAAATGTTTCCACTTTCTAAACAATACTACCTTGTTGATATCTACTTAGTCTTCAAGATCCAGATAGAGCATTATCATCCAGGGAAACCTCTGATCCTATGGGTTTTATAGCATAACCTTCCTTGAGTGTTCCTGGCACTCAAATGCATCCTGCAGTGATATCTTGATTCTGTTTGTTGCCAATACTGCTGTTAAGATTTGAACTTATTAAGTGCAAAAATCTCATCTTCTGCTTCGTATTCCCTGAATACCATCTTATGTTTGGCAACTCTTCTATGAATTTGATGATCATTTGAACATCACCTGAACTCAATATCTTCTAGGTGCTAGGTATTTTTGCCAGCTTTTAAAAATTTCACAACTACCTTGTACTATGTTTGTACAATTGCTATCTCCCTTTAGAGACAGAAAAAACAAGGCTCATAGGGCCTTGGCAATTTTCTCAAGGAAATAAACATAGAAAGATGAAAGTTAAACATGAAGGTTATTTTATACAGGTTTCTTTTTTATTCTAACATAGCATAGAAAGTGCAGGTTTAGTATTTGTAAAGGTGATACCTTCTCTAAGAAGTGCGAGTCTGATATTAAACCATGCTTTCCTAAGGAAACATAAGTGAACTTTTGAGATATTTGGCTCCATAGGTAGAAAAACAACATACTTGTTCAAATGAATAGATATATATGCACAGATACCTCTGTTGAGTATGGTCAGGGTGTGCCTAATATGTATCTATCCACAGGTCTCATGCATGCATACATGTATACACATGGTTTATAGATATATGTATGTATCTCACCAAGACAACTTCTGGGGATGTCTTTCTGTATGCTGTGAATGTGTTGCTCTGATGGATTGATAAATAAAATGATGATTGGCCAGTAGCCAGGCAGAAAGTATAGTATAGGTGGGATAAGCAGAGAAGAGATTTCTGGCAAGTGGAAGGCTGAATCAGGAGACACTGCTAGCCACCACTGCCATAAGAAGTAAGCTGTGAAGTACCAGTATGCCACAACCCATGTGGCAGCTTATAGATGAATAGAAATGGGTTAATTTAAGATATAAGAATTAGATAGCAAGAAGCCTGCCATGGCCATACAGTTTATAAGTTTATTTGTGTTTACTTGCATCTGAGTGGCTGTGGGCCCCGGCAAGACTAGAGAAATCTCTAGCTACAGACAACTCTGTATATTAAATCTGCTAGAATACTAAGAAGAAGCAAATAAGTACTTGGTGAGCTCATATCTAAGGCCTTGGGAATCTTAAGATAATTCTAAAACAAAGCTTGTTTCCATGGTTTTCAGGGAAAGGTCTGTAGCTCTGGCAAACTTCAAAATACAAACTTTGGGGGTATGGGCAATGTTGACCCTTACAATATGTTTGGGGGTGACTAGAGTATATGTCTGTTGACCATATTTAAAAAGCCCCCCAAAAAAACCTATCTTTATTTAAAGGCAGAAGTCTCACTTGACTAGTTTCCACAAGAGTCAGCACAGATACGGAAGCTGAGCTTCCCTGAGTTGTGGAAAATGCTCCTGGAACACAGATCACACAGGAATTAGAGGTAGATTTAGGGCTAGGAAGTTAAGGAGTTAGGGGGTCATGGTTTTTAGTTAGGGTGAAGTTTAGGGGGCTGAGGGTGAGGGTAGGGTGAGGGTCAGGGTCAGGGTTAGTGCTAGTGTTAGGCCTTTGATTTCAGAGATTCCAAAGCACAATCAGGTAATCTGGACAAAAACACTAGTTCTTTTTCATCTAGAGAAAGTTACTTTTATAGAAAATGTTGGTGTTTCTTCCATAGTGCCAACATTTGTTCTACTGAAAATGTTCACATTGTACAACATAGAATACTGAAAATAACAAGATTAATGGGGGACTCAAAACTGTAGATTTTGGAACTAAGAGCATCATGACAACCAAAACAAAAACAAAAAACAAAAAAAAAAACAAACAAAAGAGACAACGATTCCTACAAAATTTTTGACTCAGACATCCTTCTAATTCACTAACATCTGGCCAGAGACGTATTTTGTCATCAGCAGCCTTAAGCCATGGATTTCTATATATTCCTATGAGGTTCCAACCACAAAGTTCTATGTATTCCTTGGAGAGGTAAGGATCCCAATCCAGAGAGCTCTTTAAGAACTAAAAAAACAGATCTAAAATGTTGCCTCTTTCATTAATCCTTCATTTTGGTTGAAGAGATTAAAGTCTGTAATCTCTTAATGTGTGTTGGCAGCTCCCAGTGAGTTTAGGGATGCTGAACCAAAAAAGCTGCCCCTGAAGCACAAGATGAAAGTGTTTCTGTAGATGTTCTACATTTTGAAAAACCTTATTTATTATTCTCATCTTATTTAATTATGACAAACCTTGCTCTAGATTATTTTAAAGTATTAGTTACTGGGAAACAATACATGAAAGCCAATGTTATTCTGTGGGCATCTTTCCCTAGCCACGAGCCATATATAGGGTAAAACATACATCAAGGAACTGGCTCTTTTACAGGAAGAGATCTTCTCATTTATGTGCAGACAATGCTAGATTAGTCAGGATTAAAACTTTACTTACAGTTCCCAGGACCTACTTCCTAATACATGGGTTAGGAAAAGTCTCATTCAATAAAGTGCCAGCTGCCCAAGCCTGAGGACTAGAGTTTGGATCCACAGCATCTGCATAAAGATGCTATGTGACATAAATCTTTAACCCAGTGCTGGTGGGTGAGGAATCTAGGAAGCACATTGACCAACCCACCCAGCTGAAGAGATGTACTCCATGTTGAGTGAAGACAAGCACTCAACAATTAAGATGGAGAGAGTGACAGAGGATGGTACTTGGCATTGACTTTTGGCTTCCAGATGCACATTTGTGTAGTGTCTCTAGTCACGTGTACAAACACACAAGGGTAAGTACACCACACACACACACACACACACACACACACACACACACACACACACACACTAAAAATCTCAGTCAACATGACCTAGCTTATAGACCAGCAGTGTAGTGGGTATAGGATTTAAGAAAGATGTAGAAAAGAAAAAAGAACATGACCTTGATAATATTAGTGAATAGATTCAACTGTACTAATAGACCCTTTTTGCAAACCCAAATCATTGATTTCAGAGTCTGTTCTCTATTAAATATGTCTTCCTTTCTTCTCCTTGACCTTCTTTCTCCCTTTCCTTGCTTCTTTTCCTTCATTTTTCTGCTCTCCCACTACTATTTTCTTCTTTTGTTTTTTCCTTTATTCATTGCATGTTAAATATTTGTCATGGACTAAGAAAATTGTTGCATCCTAAGGATGAAATGATGAACAAAACCAGAGTTTGGAGTGAGTGTAGGAGGTGATAGTGACATAAAATCAATCCCATAAATCAATGAATAGTTGACATCATCAAGGAAGAGCTACTTCCTTGAAGAAATGAACTCAGTGGAATGAGGGGCATTAAAAGGATAAAGAGGAGGGAAAGGCCTTCCTGACAGAGGTACTTGCTTTAAAGAAGACTTGGCCATCTGGGTGACCACCACAGTTCTGAGGTATGAGAAGGGGATTGGTGTGGTAGAAAGACAGCACTCAGAAAGATTTTGAAGACAGATATGTGAGGACTGGCTGGCCAGGTCTGGGATAAAGATTCACACCTATAACCAGAGACAAATAGGAGTTATTGAAATATTCTAAATCAGGATATCAATGATGTGGCTGAATAGACATTTTGCAAATGTATCTGTAACCACAGTATAATAGCATCAATAGCTACATTTTATATTATTGTAATTTACATCTTCAACAAATTATCCCTTTGAGGAAAGAGCATCCCTGGTGTTCACATTCTTATTGTCAAGCTGTTGACAGAAGGCAGGCCCCAAGGAGGCACTGTACTTTGTTTCAGTAGGTGTGTTTTGTTACCCACTTTTCTTGCATGAGATATGACACCCTGTGAAATCACATCATAGTTGCAAAACAAAGCCTACAGATAAAATAATTTGACATTTCCTAGAATATAAATTCCTCATGTTGCCTATTTTCAATCTGGAAACAGTTTTTAGCTCTTCCTGAGTTCTCATTTGTAAGCTACTTCTGTTTTAGTTACATTGAAGGTATTTCCAGGGTTTTTTTTTTTAAAGAAAAACTCATTAAATGCACACATCTCTAAGATGTATCACCAAAATGAAAACTGAAAGGAGAGATCATTGGAATTAGTAAAAGAATAAAAGAAAAAGGAGTTAGAGTTTTGGCAATAGACCATCTACCTGAGGCCACATGGACTTCTTCCCTTGGCAATCATGATGGCTCCTAAGAAATTTTCTGAGCAATTCAAGCCTCCCCACTTGCACTCCCCATAAGACCCCTAGGTTGGCAATAACACAGTGTCTTTCTTCATGTAGCAGGTGCTAATCAAGCTGGTCACACTCCCTTCTGCCCTTCTGTTGCCTAAGTTGTAGGAACATAATATTCAAAGTATAAATGACTGTTGGATTCTCAGTCCTGGGTGACACAATTATACCAAGCTCTGTAAGACTGGCAGAACAAAACATGACAAAGAGAGCGTGCAGAGATTGTAAGAACTGGAAGGTCAGGAGGAGTACAATGACACATTGCCCTCCAGATACAACATGAACACACAGCAGCTGTGGTTGCCTGCACAGGACTGAGCCCTTCAACATTCCATCATGGATGAGGCATATTGCCCAGGAGCCCCTTCTCTTTTCCCGGGGAGCAACTGGAGATCTATCTATATAGGGAAGATTGTCATTGTCTTCTTTGGTGCAGGCATTGGGGAGCTCCAACCTTATTCAAACTTTATCAGATACCAGCAACCCCAGTGAAACTTAGTGGGTCTAAACAAAGACATGAATGTAGG